>NC_056745.1:1260028457-1260188457 GCF_019279795.1 Protopterus annectens
AGATGTGTGACACAAACATCTATGTGTTTCTTCTACACATCCATGGCTATCCCATATTGAACAGTTATCCTCACCCTCTTGTTTCATAGTAGTATATCTACATTTGCAGGGGAGATGGAGTAGAAAAGTAAATCACAGAAACCAGTGAACATCTGAGGTCATTCAGCTTTTCTTCTGATAATAGTAAATTTAATAATATAATATAATAATAATAATATAATAATTTAATAATTTAAAGCAGCTTGAATGGTTGGAACTACAGAATCTGATCAAGTACCACCTACTAATCATTGCCCATAAGACTCTTTACCAACCTTCCAATACTCCTACTCTGTTCACCATCATCACAACCTATAATAATCTGAAGTCCTTACGTTCATCTCAGAAACTTCTAGCTAAAACATGTAAATCTAACAACAGGGCTGGGGATTCTCTCTTCTCCTATCTCCTACACTGTGACCTTTCCTCACTTTCCTCTTTATCACTCTTCAAAAAGAGACTGAAACTTTTCCTCAAAACACACTGGTCATGCCCCTGTACTAAACCTGTTTAACTATCTACTCTACCCGAATATGCTCTGCCTTCCCTTTTCTTTTTATTACTTTTCTGTCATCCTTTTTAACACTATATGACTTCTATGCTCTGTAGCTCATTATTTCCTTCCTTCTCTCACTTATTTGTAAGACAAAACAAATCATTATTACTACTACTGATCATTAAGCTGCCTCTTACATTGTGTACTGTACTGGATATGGCATCAGCCTGTATACCTCCTTTTTTCCTTGCCATTAAGTTTTGTACTTTACTTACACATTTACTAGCCTGTATGCCTCCTTTTTGCATTAAGGAATGTGCCTACATGTTATTTTGAAACTGCAGTTTACATTGTATTGATGTCTGTCCTCTTCAAATGATTTCTTATTAACCTGATTTGTCAGTGTACATATTACTGTAATTTCTTTTTTTTTCTTCTTATATTTGTTTGCAATTTTTATGTTATCCGTATGTCTTGGAGCTTATCTCCCCGGGCCTCTACTGAAAATTTACATATATCCAATTAGACTAGCCCGGTCAACAAATGTAAAATAAATAAACAATAAATTGACAGAACTGTGAATTAACCATGCTGCACAGTCTGTACCCTTGTACTCATGTTCAGAGTGTTTTGTTTGGTTTCCTGCACAGATGGGAGCCCTTTGCATTTCCATCTGATTCATGCATATACATATCATACAGAATATCCTAATCAGCAAATCTCTTTCTCTGGCAACTAAAGTGTTCTCATCCTATCATATGCACAAAGTCCTCACAACCAATTTGCAGTCACAGATATTTTTTTGCTGGAGTAACAGTCTGCAAAATATGTGCATGTCTTTAAGCTGTTTTTTTAATTTTAAATTTAATTTTGTGCAAGGTATAACATATACAATTGATCTAAAAAGTACAAACATGTGGAAGTATGTTATATATAGAGACAGAGTAGGATAGGATGGTGCTTCCCTAGTAATACAATGGAAAAAATAACTGAGAATGTGTGTCAATCTTCTTTCTTTCATGTTTCACCAAGACTTAAAAAGAATGGAAACATGTAACCAGTATCTTTTTCACATAATAGTAAATTGAAAATAACTGCTCTAGTCACAAATAATATATAAAAACTGATACAGTGTTAGGATTACATTTCTAAGTAGTTTGAAGAAAGAGTATGAACATATCAGTTCATCCTTTACAAATTAGCCGAACTTCTCTTTAAAAATGCCTGCTTTAGTATATATCCATAAAGTAGTGTGAATATAGACAATGAAAAACATATTCATTTAAGATATAAAACAGATTGTGCATCTATCACATAAGCAAAATCCAAGGTATAATTTTAGCTAAATGTTTTAGCCTATGATCAAACAGAGAGTTATCCTAGGCTTAGCTGGAATGAATTGTTTCCTCTAAACACCAGTGTGAATAGCATTATTTCAGAATAATCACTAAATGGATAAAACAAAAGTGCTGAATCTTTCAATAAAACAGGCTGCATTGCAGAATTAATTCCCCTTGGGATGTAGTCAACAGATCAGAGATAAATTAAACTAATTTGTTATGAAGAAACAGAATCAGCTCTGGGACGGAGCCCAGAGTGAACCTGGTAGGAATAGGATTTACAAAACTTGCAGCAGGTTTAATGTGTCTAATTAACATGGCAAGTCATCAATAGCTGTCAGATAAAACACACAGCAGGATCAGCTGCCATATGGGAGAAGTTCAGTTTACTGTAGAAGATAAAAATGGAGGATTAGCCTATGGTTGAAAGTGACCCTCACATTATAATAAACATTTGTCAGGACTACATTTAGAGTCAGGTGACTCTAAAAAGATGCTTGGACATATAATAGCACAGGATTCTTTACTCTTTTGCTACTTCTATCATTATTAAGATACTATCAACAGAACCATAGCTACTGCACAAGCACCATCTGAGTGTTTACCTTTGCAGGCATTCATTTCATTGTGGTATCTCAGCCATTTGCTGTAGAGACTCATGTGAGTTCATAAATAAGTCATTTGAATGATATATAAGGACAGACTAAGAACGCACAAATAATCTCTTGACAAGTGGAGAGCTTATGCAACTCTGTGCTGGAAACAAGGAATCATTAGTTAATACGGAATATTTTCCTTCAGTACAGGTTTCATAAAGTGTATGTTGTAGTGTTTAGATGGTAAGTAGACGAGACAGAAACATGGAAAATTTGGCCTAACCTACATAAAGTGAATACCAGAAGAAATTATGCCACTTGTATGTGTGTGCGCATTAGTGTGTATTTATGTCTGCACACACATGCAAGCAATGAAATGAATCCACATATATATATATATATATATATATATATATATATATATATATATATATATATATATATATATATATATATATGTGTGTGTGTGTGTGTGTGTGTGTGTGTGTGTGTGTGTGTGTGTGTGTGTGTGTGTGTGTGTGTGTGTGTGTGGGGTGTACATATCTCTATTGATCTATATAGTACTATGCACACTGTGGAGCACACAATGAAATGTAGCTATCACAGCAGAAGCCAAAGTAGCACCACGTTGCAGACAAAGTCAAGGAGAGCAGATTATGATGGTTCAATCACATGTAGGGAAGCAGAGTACAACTTGAAAAAACAGATTTGGGGGACACAGGGGAAGTCAAGAGGAAACAAGGACATCCAGCATAGAGACGGGTGGTTTGTATGAGAGAAATCATGAAACAGCTTGGCATGAGTGTTGAAGAAGCTAAAAGGGTGTCCCTGGAGAAAAGAGCAGTAGCAATCGTTAATGTGACATTGTCAATCCCTTGTAAAGATGAGAAACAGGGGGGTATGATACATTTATATATAGGTAGATAGACATAGATACAAATGTATACATGGGTGCCTGACAATACATTATTATTTATGTTGCAGATGAGATTTAAGTCTCTTGATGAAATAGTTTTTATTAAAGTGAAAGGGTCAAGTACATTTTAGCATGTATTTTGTACGGAGGACACAATTAGCTAAGTGTGAAACTGTAAAAACAAATACCTGTGTAATTAAAACACTAACTTTGAGATGTTAACACAGTTTTTGCACATTTTGCCCTGGTGATTAACCTATATACACTAGCACAAGACACGCTTCATCTTTTTAAAGCTGTCAAGAGGTTGTCAGTGAATGATGTCTTGGCACATATAAGAAAACATTTTTTATACCAGAGCTAATGCAGATCAATCCAGAATAAAAAGAAACACTATGCCATTTCTGTTAATGAATGCTCTTAGTTTGACAGAAATGAGTTGTTAGCCCAGGCTCTAATAATAACACACAGCGTTGATCTTACTGTGATCACTGATACCTGGTTAAAATTGGATCACTGGAAACCCACATTTAACGGTTACAAAGCACATATCTGCAATAGAAGCAATGGCTTTGATGTGTGGGTGGTGTCATGGTCTTTGTGTAGGATAAAATAAAGATTAACGAAGTTCAAAAAACTAAAAATAACCACAGTGTTGATTGTATACAGCTTAGCTTGACAATAAATAATATAAAAATGCCCATTGCAGGGATTACTTGTTCTCTGAGAGTCAAAGTTTGATAGTGTGAAGGAACAATAAAATACATATGTTCTGTAAATGATAACTCTGTTGTTATCATGAGAGGTATTATAGGTTTATAGGCTCCTTTGGTTGTTTATTAGGTTTATAGTAGAGTAGACCATTGGGAAATTCAGCCAGATCACCCAGTATTGGTTGCAGACTAACAATATTCATCATTAATTAGACTTTTCCCGACATCCTGGGTAGAAACTTATGATCACTCATCCTACTAATCAGACTGAATTTAAACATTGCTACAGATGTACTTTGCTTGATATGTGAGGATAGCTTGCTTCAGAAATGGGGAAGACATTTGGTGAGGTACCTACCAAATCATCTTGCATTGTTGATGTGGTAATGTAGGTTTAGCTCTCTAGAGCAGATGATTACTATACCACTGTTTCTGTTTAGGTGAAGTCATTTAAAGAGTGTTGGGACATTTATAGTACAGAAGGCTAAGCAGAGATTGCCCCTTAGGAGTACGTATGACACTGAGTAGATGGTCAGGACCTATCAAAGTAACTAAGGGTTCTGTTAAGGAAATTCTGAGGTCTCTCAAGTTTTTTTTAGGTGCTTAGTGAGGTACATGGTAAAGGGGCTATTATATTCAATGATGGACTTAACAAGGGAGACATAATTGAGGACTAAAATTCTTTGTATGTGAAGACATACCATGAAGGATAAGTTGGGTAAGTAGAAGAATTTCCTAACTACCACATAGACATGGTGGTCAAAGGAGAGTCTTTTATCAATACAGGTATCCAGGTTACTAAAAACAGCTTCAGATTTTAGTGGAATGTAATCTTTGCCAAACAAAACTATGCTGCATTTCCTGACATTAAGGATAAGCATATGAGTAACATACTTTATATTTGTTTAGTATAGCCATTGCTGGAAAATTTGAGTAAAAGAACCACTTTTCAGTAAACTTGGATAGCTGTAGCCCATTCATCTTTCATGACAGAGAAGCATATATCTAATACAAGCTGAATTGCATTGTCTTGACATATTCAAATAAACTGTCTACAAGATTTTTTCAAGGCAGTTAGTACACATAGATCTTATAAACACCCTTTAGATTAAGCAACATCCTGGTGGCCTTTTGTGACCATTGCACTGTCCATGCAAATGTTATTTTAAAATTTTTTAAAAACTTTTCTGTTGCATTTTATTTCTTTCTCTTCCTGTTGTACTCCAAGTAGTATTGTAACTCAAAATATCCATTATTTAACTTCGAATTTTTGATGTGTATTGGCTATTTTAATATTGATAGTGATTAATTTTTTGTGTTTGAAGCTTTTCTTCTAGAGCCTCCACTGATAAGGGATCTTGCAAGGCCTAGTCTGACCATACTGGTAACCAAACATAAATAAATAACTTGGAAATATGGGAGAAATATATTGATTAAAATGAGAAACAGGTTATTTATCAATTGAAATTATAGTAGAACGATTTAACCCAGGATTCATGAACAATCGTGTAGGCTTCGTGTAAACACTACACAAAGTTTTGGTAGTAGTGCGATGAGCAGTAGTGCTAATCGCATATGCATACTGCTCATCACACTTACACAGATACAAGCATGTTTCCATGACCAGCAACAGTGTTGACAGCCACAAAAAATGTGTTGAATAGCATGAGCACTCACAGTAAATAAACAGACTTGCCCATAGGCAAACCTGTTAAGTGTACTTGCTCAGAGAGCATGAAGGGCTATTTAGGGCAAGCTGTACCAGGCAGAGTAAGTGTACTGAGTAGAATGTGCACAGAAATCAAACATATGAATACAGAAATAAGTTAGAGGCTAGGGTAAACAGCAAGGACAACTATATAAAAGAGGCAGTGAAAATGTACTGAGGACAATGTGCACAAAAATCAAAGATGTTTACAGGAATACATAACAGAGGAGCGTAACTGTTCAAACTACTAAAATAACTGGTTTAAAGATGTTTATGTTACATAGAGGATATTGTAATAATACAATTATGCACTATGTATGTCATAATAATTAATGGTGATTACACTTCCTGAGCAATTACAGGTAAATAAAAACAGGCATGATATTAGAGCATGTGAAAGCTACACAAACTAACATTGTAACAGAGGGGATTATAAAGATACAAATGTGATTAACATGTTGAGTTTAGATAACAGTTAACAAGGACAGTTCATAAATTATGGATATTTTCATACTGTGCATTCCATCAATATAACATGTTGGAGAATAAGAATGGCTCAGAAGCCACAATTTCTTTTTGCAAGAATCTAACCCATGCCATCAATGTTACCACTGATCAGTGTATTAACTGCATACGTCACAGAAATTGACATAACACATATACAAGGAGGATCACTCTAAAATGGAATTATGCACTGTAATATTCTAATCGGTATGGATCCCATACGTAGGCATGTGCGGCCATACATATGTGAGAGCAGAATGTGTTATATATAATACCCTTGTGTAAGGCACTCCTGGCTGACACAGTTACCTTGTAGAAAGATAGGAACAGATGCAAACACCACACTATGATGCAATTTATTCCACAGAGTTGTGTATTGCTGGCATCTGCCACAGGGGATAGCAATGGATGTTGTCAAAACAACAGAAATTAATGTGTGAATTAAGAAAGGATTCCTGATAATGAATGTCCTATTAGCATGTCAGACTAATGGCAATTAATTGATTATGCTCATGTACACACAATTATGATCAGTCCTTTATCAGTGGTCCTTGGTCAAGGAAGGTTTCTCTGTAATTTGGTACACATTCCACCGAAGAACTATAGCACGCTCATGTACAAAGCAATCAATGAATGTGCCACAGTAAAACTTTCACCATGACACCGGCAGGACACATTTCTACTGCTATGAAATCCAAATATACATCCAGATGTGTTCTTGCAGCATATCAAGTGATAATACTGATGTGGTGTAGTGGTTGTTGTGTAATGTCAATACATTTACACAAAATGATTTCCTGTGCTAGAATTGAACATCTAGCTGTACAACACAGCCAAAAAGCAACATTGTTATGAAGCACGTGTCCCATTGGAACTGTCATCACAGCTGTTAAAGTCCACCTATGTGAAGTCATTAAATCAAATGTACTTTATTTGCCGATACATTTTATCTGATAAAATGGATGAGGAAGCCCTCTGCCACTCTATATGTACAGATAAGAATGGGCGTGGAGGTCATTCCTGCAGAACAGTTATGGACACAAATGTTTACAATCACTCGTTGCTGGTTTGGAACAATTGTTATATGTGTAGTTATATGAAAGCATTACATCATGTTAACAAATCAAGGGATGTGTGTTCCTGTAATTACTTAGACCACTTGCACTGTATTTCAGACAACTCTGTTTGATGCTAGGTATATCCCAACACACATGTAGCCCCCTACTGCAGTGACTGTGATGGCAGAATAACAATTATGTCCAATGTGGATATAATCCTGCATTGGAACACATGCCTTACTTAGGCAACAGCATACATCTTCTCATGTCCTCAGTCCTGAGGTGGTGTCATACCACAATTGGGATGGAAAGACAATCTAATCATCATTAGTCTTCAATACAGCATTTCAGAATGAAAATTAGAATAAACTCTTGTAAGAGGAAACAATATCTACACATGAACATATCATATGTGGGTGATAACACTGTAAACATGTACACTGAGTGTAAGTAGCAATGTCTAGGTTTGAACTACATGCCTAACATCAGAATCTACCAAAGGTTTGCTGAAACACAAGCATCACTCAAACATTATTTTACAACTGTGACACTGTACATTTCAATGGCTGACATCAACATTATGTATTACATAATGTTTCTGCTAAAAAGTGGTCACACAGAGCAAACACATTGCATAGATATACATCATATATGTATTTGCAGCCTGTTGTGCATAGTAAGAGGAAAAAACACACACATTCACATAGGTTCATAGGTGTATACTAGGCTAATGGCCCTGGAGCCTTTACAAGCCTAGCCCCCCAAAAAATTGCCCTGACATCGTGCCACCCGATGTTAGTTCACAGAGTCTCTATCCAGTAGGGCAACTGGAGTGATCCCTGGAGTGAATTTTCTGTTACTTATCCACTCGTCGAGATTTCTTTTGAAGATGGCCAGCAAGGTGCTCTGCTTGACATGAATGGGAAGCTTATTCCAGAGTTTGGGAAGTCTCTGGGTGATGAACCTGTCCAGACAGCATATTCTTTTAATTGTGGTAATGATATTGAGATCTCTGGAGTATGTGGCATGGGAGATTGGGATTTCTTTAGGTGTAGCATTTCAAGTAGGGCTGGATCGGATCTGGCTTTATAAGTCAAGCAGAGATCATCTCTCAGTAGATAATAAGAGACTGAGAACAGCTGACGTTTCTTTAGTCTGTCCATGTAGGGCATGTGTTTAAGGCCTAGGATCCTTTTTGTGAGGCACTTCTGTGGTCTCTCTAGTTGTTGAAGATGTCTGGTCAGTTACATGCTAAATGGGGCATTATATTTGATGATTGGTCTGAGGGATGAGTAGAGAGGGATGATGACCTCTTTCTTCCTGGATGCAAAAATTTTGGTTATGAGATGTGCCACATAGAAGGACTTTCTGACCACAGTAGCAATGTGATGGTTGAAGGTGAGGTTGATGTCAACTTGGGTGCCCAGATCTCTTATGGCCCCTTCAGTGTTCAGTGGGCTCCCATTGACTTGGCAATTAGTGGGAACTGAGTTTTTTCCAAAGGGAATAATAACGCATTTTTTGGTGTTAAGCTGAAGGCCATGGTTCCAACACCAGTCATTTGGTCTCAGTGAGGCCCTTTTGTAGGATGTCTGCATCACTGGCTTGCAGTCATCAGTGAACTTGGTCAGCCAGAGTCACTCTGTGTTGGCCTGGACTTCTGAGAAGTAGATGCCAAACAGGAAAAGGCCCAGGACCAAACCCTGTGGAACTCCACTCATGACTGGTCGACAGTCTGGCTTGGAATCTGCAACTTTCACTCTGTGGGTCTTGTCTGTGAGCCTCGTGATATAAGGATTGATGCCTAGTATGGTGAGTTTATCAATGATACCCGAGTGGGGAATGGTATCAAAGACCTTGGCCAGGTCGAGGTAGGCTGTATGCACTGCCTTACCCTCATCCACAGCCTTGGTGACTGCCTCAAAGAAGTCAACCAGTTTCAGCAGGCAGGATCTTCCCTTGACAAAGCCAAACTGTGTGGGGTCAAGAGCTTGGAGATTGCATATATCTTTGTTAAGCAGGTCCATGATGATGTGCTCCATAGCTTTACATATCAGACTCATCAGGCTAATGAGGTGATAGTTCCCAGGGTCTGTAGTTGCTCCCCCTTTATGGAGAGGGATGACTTTAGCACTGTGCCATTCATTAGGGACAAAGCCTGAGGTAAGGCTGTGATTGAATATGGCACACAGGTGTGGTGACAGTTCATTTTGTAGTTCATGTAGAACAAATTCAGGGATATTATCTTGGACAATGCAGCTTTTACCTGTGCTGCAGAAATGTTGAGTACCTGGCTCTCTTCTGGTATTGTGATAGGGGCTTTGGGGGGGGGGGGTTAAAGTTGGCACTGAATCTGTTGGCCAGTATGTTGACTATATCTATTGGCTCAGTATAGGAGGTACCATTGTGCAATAACTCAAAGCAAATCTGGGTATTGCATTGGTGGTTCTTTATACAGCTATAGAAGGCTTTGTGGTTGTTATTGGTGTCAGCCTCAATTCTGCCTTCATAGCTGGATTTAGAGAATTTGTTGAGGCTGATAAAGGAGTTTTTCCAGTCTTGTAACTTCACTTTTTTCTGCAACAGTTTCTTCCTTCTGTTGTACAGTTTATTGATGACTGGGAACTACCAGATTGGCTTCCTTTTTTTGGAGGAGAGCGTCTTGATTATATTTGGTATGGCAAGTTCCATGCATTTGTGTATGTGCTCGTACAGTGCATTGGTGTATGATTCAGCAGCCATGCAGTTATTTTCCATTGGCATGGGTGCTGAGAAGTTAGCCAACACTGTTTTTAGGAGCCACAAAGTCAGCTTTGGAGAAGTTTTTCAGGGTGGTCAGCTCTGCGGGTTGTGTAGGTGAGATGAAGATTTCCATGGTGATCAGTTTGTGGTCGGATTTAAACAGGGAGGAATTGACTATAGGTGTGGAACAATAGTCTCCCATGTTGGTGATAACCAGGTAGAGGATGTTGCTTCCTCCAGGAAGCATTGGGCTGGTGCATTGGTACTTGAATCATTTTCCCAGTTGATGGAAGGGTAGTTGAAATCAGTCCTATACTCAAACTCCCTACCTGTCTACTGACACAATCTACATGCCAGTATATTACAGGCACATGCCACAGAAGACATCTGACTACATGTGAGCCACACAGCATCTTTAAAGGGATGATATCAGATGTGTCTTGAAAAGGAGATGTGTGTACAAAAATTTCTTCTACAGTCATGTAGTATCACAAATATTGTCTATACTAAGAGGTTGAAGACATTCCTTCATCTATATTCTTACACACACACACACACACACACACACACACACACACACACACACACACACACACACACACACACACACACACACACACACACACACACACACACACACATGTTGATAACTGTGAGAGTAAAACCCCCTATCTAGTTATACAGTCTAGAGAACACAGTACTTAATGCAAGTGCCACCACAGAAAACTGACTTATACACTGTAAGAATGCCCTTTATAGAGGATGACATCATCGTTGTGTTGCAGAAAAGATGATGATGGGAGAAGGGTTTGACACTGATGTGGACTTGCCATCCAGTGTAAATGTTTCTCCAGACTGCTAGTTCAGTGAGGTCAACAGTACATAAGATCATATTTACATGGCTCCATACATAACACACACACACACACACACACACACACACACACACACACACACACACACACACACACACACACACACACACACACACACACACACACACACACACACACACAAGTTGACTGTGGTGAGATGATTGGAACCTCTTACCTTTTAGTTATACAGTACTTAATGCAAGTACCACTGCAGACGTCTGACTTATAGAGTGTGAAAATGCACTTTATAGAGGATGACATCATCATTGTGCTGCAGAGAGGATGATGTTGGGAGAAGGGTGTGACACTGATGTGGACTCACCCTCCAGTGTAAAAGTTTCTCCAGACTGCTAATTCAGTGATGCCAGCAGTAGGTATGATCATATTAACGTGACTCTGTGCATAACCCCTCACATACCTATATTGATTGGTATGAGATTAGAACTCCTTCCATATCTAGTCACACAATTTAGAGGACACAGAACATTATGCAAATACCACCAAAGGATTTTGACTTTTATAGTGTTTGAGTATAGCATACATAGGATTAGTTTCTCATTCTGTGTCAGAGAAGATATTGTGATGTTGAAGTTTTTGTGTAAAGCCATATTTGTTGATATGAAGGAGTAAGTGCAAT
The DNA here is from genome assembly GCF_019279795.1 of Protopterus annectens. Taxonomy (NCBI): domain Eukaryota; kingdom Metazoa; phylum Chordata; order Ceratodontiformes; family Protopteridae; genus Protopterus; species Protopterus annectens. The sequence continues at coordinate 1,260,040,082 of NC_056745.1, forward strand.
TGTCTGATCATTATTAAATACATATTGATGAGTTAGGTAAGCTATTCTGCCATTAATGTATATTACAGAACTGAGACTGACATGTACCTGTTTTACATGATGCTGTGTAGATGAGACACACACACTTGTGAGACACAGGATAGACAATGAAACATTTATGGCTCATCAGGTTAGGATGATGGTATGTAAACCTTAATAAATACTACTGATATTAGCAATAGTACCTGTTCATGCATGGACAATATGCACTGTAGATACAAAAAAGTCCTTAATGTTCCAGTGCAGTAGGGTTAAATGATGATGATGTAGGTGTGCCAAGGCTCTATGTGGCTGTATATCATTTGCAAGTGTAAGGGCTGAAGTACAGACACAACTGTTCAGAATGAAGTGGTCAGTCAACAACACAGTTCAGTGCAGTTCACTTGTGTACAGTAAACCATTTCCATGTAAAGAAGCGATAACATGAAGGAACAATACTTATCTGTGTTCAAAATCTCTTCCTAAATTGCAATGCAGAGAAACTCATTTGTGAGGATGCTGGCAAAGTATTAGTGCATGCATGATTCAAATTTGAGGTGTTGAACTTGGAATGTTAAGTAGAAGTGCTCAGCAGTGCTGTCTGTCAACCTTAGTGCAAATAAGGAACAGCAAGAAAATGGTCTGATTGTGATTAGATGTAGAGCAGATCTGTTTTATGTTACTGTTTAATGTGTCATGATTTCAACATATGTCATGGCAGTACTTGTTCAGTGTCTTGCAGATTTGCACTTTACATGTTAGACAATAGCTGTGGCACACTGGGGCCAAAGCTTAACTCAGAAATGAATTATTGTTCTTGTCTTCCCCATTTGTATGACATTAAGTGGTGATCAAACAGGATTTACTGCTGAAGAGAAAAATTGTGAAAAACTTTAATTTGGTTAGAAACGAACCAAACAACTGTACAAACCAATAACTTCGAAATATCCAAAAGCCACAGGACCTGGAGCCAACTTGAAATCAAGGCAAACTTTAATGCTTTTTTTAAAAAACAAACAAATCCAACCAAGCGCTTTCACCCGGCCTCTGCCAGGCTTTCTCAAGGACTGAATAATGTTACACTCCACAATTCATCATTTAAATACTTAATTTCAACATCAGCTGGTCAACAATTAATTAATTATTTGCAATTAGCTTAACATTTGGTTAAAATGCTATATCCTAAACATTAAAAATCCAATTTGTAATGTTAAAACCTTTTAAATCAGTTATTCAACCCCATCCAGAATACATTAAAGCCTAGCTTTCCTCAGTTTTAAAACTGGTGCAATATTTATGTTGTCATTTAATCCTGGGAACCTCGTGGCATCTAGTTTAAGCTGCCAATAAAGTTCACGGTATTCTAACCGTGTCTCCCAACTCCCTCCTCTTACTTCAGGAGTAATTTGTTCCAGTACCATAAACTTTAACTTCATCTCCTTACACTTTTGGGAATGTTTAAAGAAAGCATTTGTTTCTTTACTTCTAGAAATGTCATAAAGATGTTCATACACCCTTCTTCTTAGGGGTCTTTCTGTTTTGCAACTGTAAAAACCTAAGCAAAATATACAGACCCCCAAGTACACCACTCCTTTTGATGCACAGTTGTAATAATTATAAGATCTAACCACAAATTTTCTCTGAGGTAAATAAAGTGTGCCCTGGTTTAACATAGCAGCACATTGATTACAATGATTGCACTTAAATGTCCCCATTTTGCTCTTATTAGTCTTAACATTTTCCTTTCTTTCAAACCATTCTTTTAAATTGGCCCCTCTCTTTCTTATAAAATGAGGATTCCCCAAAAACAATTCATTCAATTCCTCATTCATACCCAAAATCGGCCAATATTTTGAAATAATGGCTTCTATTTCTTGTGCCTTACTAGAAAATGTGTACACAAAATTATTCTTATTTTCAACCTCAAAATTCTTTTTTTGTTGCTCGTTATGAGTCGATGTGTTACCTAACCCTAATAGAGGTGGATATTTCACTTCTCTGCTGTCCCTAACTTCTTGAATCATACTATCTATTAAATTATATTATAATAACAAACGAAGATGGACCACCACAAAAAGGAAAATTAATTTTAATACCAAAGATAAGCACTTTCACTATCTATTAAATGTTCAAGGTATCCTTTTTCCAAAAATAATCCTTTAAGGGTGTCTATTTCCTTGTTGAAACTTTCCATCAAACTAGACATCCTTGAGGCCCTGATTAGCTGTCCTTTAATAATACCCTTTTTTTGATAAAAAGGGTGTCCACTATCAAAGTGTAAATAAGCATTGGAAAAAGTGGGCTTCCTAAATATTTGAGATTGGAACCTAGAATTAGTGTAATCTTTCATTAATTTAATGTCTAAATAGTGTAATTAATTTAAATCAATTTCATAAGTAAATCTCAAAAAAATTGTACTAGAATTAATAAACTGTATGAACATTTTTAGTTCATCCTCTGTCCCAGCCCATAGTAAACAAATATCGTCCAAATATCATCTATAAAATCTTATACTCCTCTTCCATGAGCTGTTAAACACAGTTTTGTTCCCAATAGTGTAAAACTAAATTAGCATAAACTGTAGCACAAGGGTTTCCCATCGCTACCCCTTTTCTCTGCCTACAAAATTCACCATTAAACAACATAAAATTATTGTCTAGTATTATTTCCATAAATTCCACCATCAAGTTAATGTTCCTACTATCTAAACCTGTTTCCTTGTTCAATACTTCTCCAAACCATTCTAATCCTATTTGATGTGGAATACTAGGGAACAATTCTAACACATCTATGGTTACCATGCAAAGTTGGGTGTCAAACCATGTATGGTTGATCTCTTTTAAAAATTCCCAAGAGTCCTTACAAATGTGTTCAATTGTGGACATAAATTCCTTGAGTCTTTCATCAATAAACTTAGCTAGTGGCTCTGTGATGCTTCCCGAACCTGCCACTATTGGTCTAAACTTCAATTGTTCTAACCCTTTGTGCGTTTTCGGTATCCTGAAAATAACTGGGATCTTGGGCTTGTCCACATATAAAACATTATATAAACTCTCATTAATAACACCTTGTAATAAATGGTCATACAACAAATACTTGATTTTAGAGTGGGCTATGTTAATTTCATTTTTAGATGTTACTTCATATTGTTCTTCATCTTGTAACATTTCATAAATGTGAGCATCATAATCCACTTCGTACATCAACACCACCCCCCTCCCTTGTCTGGTTTCATAATTCTGCAATGTTCTTTTTTCAGTAATTCCATCAAGTCCCATTCTTTTGACTCTAAATTGCTAGACTGGACCTGATGAGAATCTGTTCTCATTTGTCTCAAATCTTTCTCCACCAGTTCCCCAAATATATTTAAAATAGGGTGGGTGGATGGATTAAAAATACTTGTCCTGGTTAACTTATGGTCAGGTTTAGATTTACCTTTAAAAAATATTTTCAAATTTAGCTGTCTTAGAAACATTTTTAAGTCCACTATTGTCTCAGTGACATTAATTGTTTTGAGGGGAACAAAATGATTGGTTTGTACAGTTGTTTGGTTATTTCGAAGTTATTGGTTTGTACAGTTGTTTGGTTCGTGGTTGGCACCTTTAATCCATGGCGGAAGGAACGGAGCAAGCAAGTTGTTTAAGCACACCTCAAGTGCGTAATGATAGCACTGATGATGGGCCGGTAACTAGAGCTGAGTTTAATCACTTGTTGACTCTTTTGACTCAGCTATCTAATACTATTAAACAAAAAAAATGAGGAGGGTGATTTGGGGTTACCGTGTAACCAGTTGCAGTTACTGGAAGTGCAATAGAAACGTACTACTCCTTCCTGGACTGTGATGGGGAGTAGTGGTAATGACGAACCTACTGGAAGCATGAATCAAAGCAATGCTTCAATAACAGGAGCAGGGAAGCAAGGAAGCGGTCAAGGAGGTGTCCACAATGGGGCACCAAAGGATTTTAATTTTGATAGTTGGGCTAGTCAACGTTTTTATTTCCAGCAAGGTACTGTGAACAACTTTTTAAATGAAGGTGTTGAAGGCAATCTCGGCATCTTCAGAGACAAGCTTTATACTTTGAAAAGTAAACAACTTGAGATAGACTATTTAAGGGAATGTGTGCGAGTAAAGCGCATACCGAAAGGTTTGCGTTTTTATAAATTCCCGAATAATGTTCAGCCGGGAACTGTTTTTTATGAAAAATTATGTACAATTTTTGATAATGCTGGTTTGGAAATGCTGAATTTAATGATTGCAGAATATGAGAGCAAAACGGAAGTATTATTAAAAGAATTGATAAACTCAAAAGAGCAAAGTAGATGGAACAGAGTACGCCAATAATATTTCCACAAAAAAGTTTATTACACAACCACGAAGGACAGACTCCACATTAACGCTCTTAATACACTCTGCGTTTTCGTCCACAAGCACTGTTGGACTTCATCAGATACAACACATCAATATAAGTAAAGTGCTTAAATATATTTTTAAAATTTCATTCACCTATGTTAGTAAAGTGCATTTTGCATCATCAAATCAGGCTAGGCTTAGCTCATTAATATTTGATTACTTCTTAAAAACTCATTAAAAAACAAACACCAAAACCAATATTTACTATATTAAATAATTAAAATGTTTAAAATTACTTACTCTATATACAAAATATATTACACTCTATCTCCATTTTACATTAAATAAATAAATAAATAAATGCATAATAAATTCACTCAGTATGTAAAACTAATACATCCCTATTTAGTCCCTTTTAGTGTGCATTGGAGATATATACACTATCACCCTCTACTGTTCAAATAGTTAATTACTCTTTCCCAGCTTTTAATTTTAATACAGGGGTTAATGAAATGTGTTCATTTAAACCAGGATTTTTTGTGGCTTCCAACTTGATTTGCCACCATAATTCCCTGTATTCGAGCCATTCTTCCCATAGTCCACCCCTTATTTCCCTTTTTACTTGCTCTATTATAAAAAATGAAAATTTTGAACCTTTACATTCCCTGGTATGCTTATATAAAGCATTTGTTTCCTTTTGTCTTGAAATTTCATATGTATGTTCATAGATTCTTCTCCTCAGGACTCTCTCTGTCTTACCTATATAAAAAGAACTGCATTTTCCACATAAAGCTATATATACCAAACCCTGTGTACCACAATTATAATGTCCTTTGTTTCTACTATTCACTCCCCTACTGCTCAAATACACCTCACTCTTGTTTACTATAAATTCACATTGCTTGCAATGGCCGCATTTATATGTTCCATTGTTCCTCAGCCCCCTCACCGTGCCATAAACACTACTATTACTCCCTATATTGTTGGATTCTAATAACTGTTTCATGTTTAATGAATTTCTATATACCACTTTCGGGACAATATTATTGATGTTATTTATATCTGAGTGTAATGAAAAATTATCCCATTCTTTAATAAATAATTCCCTTATTTTAGAATTCGAAATATTATATTCCAAAATCATAGCCTGTTCATAAATACCGTCCTTTTCACTATTGTTATTGATTATAGTAATATCTGGCCTAACTTTGATAGGTTTAAACTTTGTGTCTCTCCCAATTTCCACCTCTTTTCTAATATTCTCTACGAACCCTCTAGGGTATCCTCTTTCATGGAACATTTTTTCCAAAATATTACACTCAATATAAAAATTTTCATTTAAACTAGTCATGCAACAACCCCTCACAAATTGCCACTTTACTATATTCTTTTTGCAATGTGAGGGGTGTGCACTAGTAAAACGCAAAAAGGAATTACAAAAAGTTTTTTTCCTATATATTTTAGATTCAAGTGTATTGTTATTTTTATACACCTCAACATCCAAATATTTTAGAGAATTTATAGAAGTGGTATAAGTAAATTTCAAAAAGTTTGTAGTTTTATTTATATAATCAAAAAACTCTTTAAATTTATCCATACCTCCGATCCAAAAAATGACTATATCATCCAAAAAGCGACGGTATAATGTCCAGCATTTGCTAAAATCCGAATGTAGTACATATTTTTCTTCCCATTTTGCCAATACAAGGTTTGCATATATGGGTGCACATGCTGCACCCATAGCAACCCCTTGTATTTGTTGGTAATATTCTTTATTAAACATCAAAAAATTATATTTCAACACCATATCTACTAGACTCATAACTGTTATTTTATCTACTTGAGTTAACTTATTAGCTTCATAAATTACTTCCTCAAACATTAATAAACCCTCTCCATAGGGTATACAAGAAAAAAGGTCTATAATGTCTATGGTCACAAACATCAATTCTTCACTATATAATTCAGGAGTAATGTTTCTTAGGAGGTCCCAAGAATCTTTTAATATATATTTGTTACCGGCACATATATGTTTTACCTTAAAATCTACATATTTGGCTAAGAGGAGTGTTTTTGAACCTTCAGAGGAAACTATTGGCCTAAATGGGGGATCCTCTATATTTTTATGAACCTTGGGTATACCAAAGATAATTGGTATCCTTGGTTTCCCCACTTGTAAATATTCATATGTTTTTTTGTCAATTGTTCCTTCAAGTAACATATCTTTCAAATATACATCAATTTTGTGATATGCCACATTTACCTCATTTTTTGATACACAAGTATACTTTATTTCATCTCTCAAAATGCAGTTCATCTTACCTTCATACATAATATTATCCATTATAACAATATCCGGTTTCATGATTCTAATATCAGAATTATTCTTTAACATGTTCAAAATCTGATATTCTTCTTTAGTAAGATTAGTTTTATAAAAACTTTGATTATATACTTTCCTAATTTCCTTCTCCAAGACCATCTCCAAATTCTTAATCTGCGGATGTAGGGGGGGATTATAGGTAGAATGACGGACCAAAGCTGAGTCCTGAGGAGTAGAATTGCTATTCATTACAGTTTTTAAATTAATTTTCCTCATACATACTTTCATATCAATAATAGTTTTAACTATATCCCCTTTGTTGTAAGGAATGAACTTCAATCCCTTACTCAATAGATCAAAATGTTAATTTGTAATGGGAATAGCACTATAATTGTATATAGAAAATTCATTATAGGTATATTTGGGACCAGTACTTGAAATTTCTCTATTGTCCAAAGTGGGGGGCAGGTGTAACTTGTCTAATACCTCTCTCTCCCCCTTTTTCCCCCACTTCTCTGAAAATCCTGGTTTTCTTGATAGTTAGAGTCAATACGCCTCTCCCCTCTATCCAAAGGTGGAAATTCAGTTTTATAATCCATACCATTCCATTCTCTTCTAACCACCTCATTTTTTCTATAAGTAGTCTGGTATTTATTATTCCTTATAGTTCTATCACCATAATGGTCCCATTTAATATACGGTGGCTTGGGGTAACTATAGTCATTCTGATATTCTTCTATATCCCTCTTTAATTTATTCAACTTCCTTTGCACAAGCTCATTACATTTGAAATCAATATCATCTCTAACTTTGTAATACTTGTCTCTCTTATCTCTAATCCCATGTATTAAATCATTTTTAATACAAGCATCCAGTGTATCAATCTCCCCTTCTAATGTCTCTTGCACCCTAATATTTTCTTTAATAACAAGCCTTAAAATATCTAAACCACAATTATTAAAAACTTCTAGTAAATCTTTATGAAAATCTGAGCCTGCCTGTACATTGTTCGGGTATTTCCATACCCTTAGTCCCTTAGGGACTATTTTCCTTTTGATACATTCATGTAGATAATCATTTTCAATATTTAAAGTCTTAAATTTTAACATTAATTTCTGAAGTTTATCCATCTTTGTAGTATATGACTCGCCATCAGGCAAGTTAACATTTTGTTTGGATTCAAAATTAAAAGGACATGGTATGTGTAACCATTCATTAATGTCTTTTTTTGCAGTCAAGTTAATAACAGTACCTTCAGGAGCCTTCCACGAAGAAGGCTTACCAGGGTTACAATTGTTATCCGCTCGCAATGAACTTCCTCTACTGTTTTGTCGCACAGCTGTCCCAAAAATAGATGGCGTTGCTGCTGGATTAAAACTGCTACCATTCGGTTCCATATTATCCATATCTAGTGCCATTTGCTCACCGCTAGTCCTCTTCCTTTTAGCTTTCAGATGCCCAGACCCTTCGGTTCCTTCCAGTTCAGCACATGCTATTTTGGTGTTGGTTTTGGAGTTGGTTTTGGTGTTTGTTTTTTAATGAGTTTTTAAGAAGTAATCAAATATTAATGAGCTAAGCCTAGCCTGATTTGATGATGCAAAATGCACTTTACTAACATAGGTGAATGAAATTTTAAAAATATATTTAATCACTTTTCTTATATTGATATGTTATATCTGATGAAGTCCAACAGTGCTTGTGGACGAAAACGAAGAGTGTATTAAGAGCGTTGATGTGGAGTCTGTCCTTCGTGGTTGTGTAATAAACTTTTTTGTGGAAATATTATTGGTGTACTCCGTTCCATCTACTTTGCTCTTTTGAGTTTATTGGTCGTGGTTGAGCAGTTTGGTGTTTTGCAATTAAAAGAATTGAATGTTTTGAATGAAAAAATGATGAATGGTAGAGATTTTACTAGTATAAAAAGGGACTATGAAAAAATGTTTGTTGAAGTGGACCAATTCTGCAACAAAATTTTAAGTAGAAAAATAAAGAAGTTGGATAGGGACTTACAGGAATACAGGGAGGGAAGGCCTACCCGAACCCCATTAGGGGAAAGAAACAACAAGTTAACTTGGACACATGCACTATGAGGGTGGACGAAAAGAGCAACTTAAATGCTGATGATTTGAATAACACAGTAGACCCACCCAGGAGAAGTGAAAGGTTAGCTGAAAGAAATAGGAAGCATTCGGTCCAGGAATTTCAACATCCCCCCAACAGAGGGGGGAAGGGGTTAAGGCAACAACAGCAGATATGGAGCAATTTCCACAACCGAACATAGAAACAGGAATAATTTCCCTAAATTTAGAAGTGTACTCCAAAAAACAAATTATTTATAGGAAGGACAATTTTTCTATTTTAACTACACTGAATTGACTCCCACACAAGAATATTTTAGCTTGTTTTCAAAAGGGCTTCATTTTGTTCCCCTCAAAACAATTAATGTCACTGAGACGATAGTGGACTTAAAAATGTTTCTAAGACAGCTAAATTTGAAAATATTTTTTAAAGGTAAATCTAAACCTGACCATAAGTTAACCAGGACAAGTACTTTTAATCCACCCACCCACCCTATCTTAAATATATTTGAGGAACTGGTGGAGAAAGATTTGAGACAAATGAGAACAGATTCACATCAGGTCCAGTCTAGCAATTTAGAGTCAAAAGAATGGGACTTGATGGAATTACTGAAAAAAGAACATTGCAGAATTATGAAACCAGACAAGGGAGGGGGGTGGTGTTGATGTACAAAGTGGATTATGATGCTCACATTTATGAAATGTTACAAGATGAAGAACAATATGAAGTAACATCTAAAATTGAAATTAACATAGCCCACTCTAAAATCAAGTATTTGTTGTATGCCCATTTATTACAAGGTGTTATTAATGAGAGTTTATATAATTTTTTATATGTGGACAAGCCCAAGATCCCAGTTATTTTCAGAATACTGAAAATGCAGAAAGGGTTAGAACAATTGAAGTTTAGACCAATAGTGGCAGGTTCGGGAAGCATCACAGAGCCACTAGCTAAGTTTATTGATGAAAGACTCAAGGAATTTATGTCCACAATTGAACACAATTGTAAGGACTCTTGGGAATTTTTAAAAGAGATCAACCATACATGGTTTGACACCCAACTTTGGATGGTGACTATAGATGCAGTAGAATTGTTCCCTAGTATTCCACATCAAATAGGATTAGAATAGTTTGGAGAAGTATTGAACAAGGAAACAGGTATAGATAGTAGGAACATTAACTTGATGGTGGAATTTATGGAAATAATACTAGACAATAATTTTATGCTGTTTAATGGTGAATTTTATAGGCAGAGAAAAGGGGTAGTGATGGGAACCCCTTGTGCTACAGTTTACGCTAATTTAATTTTACACTATTGGGAACAAAACTATGTGTTTAACAGCTCATGGAAGAGGAGTATAAGATTTTATAGATGATATTTGGATGATATTTATTTACTATGGGCTGGGACAGAGGATGAACGAAAAATGTTCATACAGTTTATTAATTCTAGTACGAATTTTTTGAGATTTACTTATGAAATTGATTGAAATGAATTACACTATTTAGACATTAAATTAATGAAAGATTACACTAATTCTAGGTTCCAATCTCAAATATTTAGGAAGCCCACTTTTTCCAGTGCTTATTTACACTTTGATAGTGGACACCCTTTTTATCAAAAAAAAGGTATTATTAAAGGACAGCTAATCAGGGCCTCAAGGAAGTCTAGTTTGATGGAAAGTTTCAACAAGGAAATAAACACCTTTAAAAGATTATTTTTGGAAAAAGGATACGTTGAATATTTAATAGATAGTATGATTCAAGAAGTTAGGGACAGCAGAGAAGTGAAATATCCACCTCTATTAGGGTTAGGTAACACATCGACTCATAACGAGCAACAAAAAAAAGAATTTTGAGGTTGAAAATGAGAATAAGTTTGTGTACACATTTTCTAGTAAGGCATAAGAAATAGAAGCCATTATTTCAAAATATTGGCCGATTTTGGGTATGAATGAGGAATTGAATGAATAGTTTTTGGGGAATCCTCATTTTATAAGAAAGAGAGGGGCCAATTTAAAAGAATGGTTTGAAAGAAAGGAAAATGTTAAAACTAATAAGAGCAAAATGGGGACATTTAAGTGCAATCATTGAAATCAATGTGATGCTATGTTAAACCAGGGCACACTTTATTTACCTCAGAGAAAATTTGTGGTTAGATCTTATAATTATTACAACTGTACATCAAAAGGAGTGGTGTACTTGGGGGTCTGTACATTTTGCTTAGGTTTTTACATTGGCAAAACAGAAAGACCCCTAAGAAGAAGGGTGTATGAACATCTTTATGACATTTCTAGAGGTAAAGAAACAAATGCTTTCTTTTAAACATTCCCAAAAGTGTAAGGAGATGAAGTTAAAGTTTATGGTACTGGAACAAATTACTCCTGAAGTAAGAGGAGGGAGTTGGGAGACACGGTTAGAATACTGTGAACTTTATTGGCAGCTTAAACTAGACGCCACGAGGTTCCCAGGATTAAATGACAACATAAATATTGCACCAGTTTTAAAACTGAGGAAAGCTAGGCTTTAATGTATTCTGGATGGGGTTGAATAACTGATTTATAAGGTTTTAACATTACAAATTGGATTTTTAATGTTTAGGATATAGCATTTTAACCAAATGTTAAGCTAATTGCAAATAATTAATTAATTAATTGTTGACCAGCTGATGTTGAAATGAAGTATTTAAATGATGAATTGTGGAGTGTAACATTATTCAGTCCTTGAGAAAGCCTGGCAGAGGCCGGGTGAAAGCGCTTGGTTGGATTTGTTTGTTTTTTAAAAAAAGCATTAAAGTTTGCCTTGATTTCAAGTTGGCTCCGGGTCCTGTGGCTTTTGGATATTTCAAAGTTATTTAATTTGGTTAGCCTTCTGCAACATAAACTCTGTGACACAAGGTGTAAGCTCAGTGAGTGAAATGAAAATGCAGAGGTGAAGCAGGGTTCAAATCCATTAAACAAATAATTTTACAAAGGATGTCAGAATGTAATTATTATAAGTTATTTTGTTCATGGCTGTAACACTGCACAGGAATGACTATCCTAAATATGTTGATTACACACATTGTGTCAGTAATGCCTACTGAAATAATATTTTCTAACTAGCATATATCAGCCATGTTTCAAGCAAAATCACAAGTTAATTGTGTGTACAATCTGGTAAACATGACACGGATGGTATGTATTTTGAAATAATTATTATGACCCAGCACATATCCTGACTATGTGTGTAGGGCAGGATATCTTGTGAAGTGTGGGCATTATGCTTCCTCACAGTAAGAACAGTAGCCAAATGAAATAAGATATACATTTCATACATCAGCCTACTAAATATGCTAATGTATAATGTCATGAGCTCAAAGAGGTGATGAGGGACACGGAGATGGAGAGGCTCATAAGAGTTTGTGTTATGGTACATTTATGACCATCTTTATGGTGTGTTTGTATTACTTGTTTCCACACTCCGAATGTGACCTGCTCTATATCATGAAATGATTGATATAGGGATAGAGAAGATGGAGTAGTAACAATAACCAACACATCTACATACATCTGGCTGAAGAAAGTGTAGGAAATTGGAAACATGATGTTGAAATAAGAATGGTATTTTGTTGATAACAGATATAACACACACTTACACAAGTAATATTAATACAGATAAAAATTACATTACCATATACCATATTTCAGGATTTGAACCTTTGGCAGCAGAGGAGCTCATGCTGTAATAGCTTTCAATCACATGTTGTAAAGGAGACACTGACAGCTTGTTCAATAAAAGCATTAGGTAGGCAGCAGTCAGTTGTAGCCTACCTTATACTTTACATGATATCTGTCAGCATGATACATATGGTAGAGTAACTGCATCACACTGTATTACCTAAGTCTGTTTTACTGTAGCATGGCAGAAGTATTGGTATTTGCCATAAATGTGGCAATGTGGTCTAAGGCAAAAACTCACCACATTTTGCAATAGTACTTGAAATGCCATTTAGCATCAGACAGTGCACTTGCTTGTTGCCAGACTTCGTGCAAATGCTAAGCACTACAACAGATAAAACAGATGGTAGTTAGACAGGTCCACAGCCAACACATACACAGGAAAGAGACTTATAAAAACAGGCAGTAAGAGTTTTACCTACTGCTGTATTAGAACCCTTGTCAAGATGCAAAATTAAATTCATAGTGTCAGCTGTTATCTCAACATAGGACAAAGAAAATTATGCTATTGAGGGGACACTGATAAACTGTTAAGCCAATGGAAGAGAAGATATCGGTATTAGCCTTCAGCAAAGTAATGCCAGTATGAAAATGCCATAAAATGAAATTTACATGCATCAGCCAAATGAATAGTCAACAGTACAAAAGAGTGAGAGAAAGACAGATGGACAGAGACATATCAGAGGTTGGTGATATAGGTCATTAATTCTCATCTTTATGGTATGTCCTCACTATTTGTCTGCCATGCTCTGTTTCATTAACTGATGTCTCTGGAGATCAAGGAGGTGTAGGACAGGCAAAACATGATTGAGACATCATTAAAATAAGGGTGGTTTAATAATTCTTCCTTATGGACATGGATGTGTTTCCAAATGCTTTTTTTCCAACAATATTCAAAAATCTGTTCATGAAAGGTCATAACTGGATAAAAATGATGATGTATGCCATTAATCATATCATAGAAAAATAACATCACAGTAAGAAATAATATGACAGACATCTGGAATGTCTTTCATGTACAGCCATTGATGCATATCCAAAAACATGTACAGCCCTTGATGTATAGCCAGAAAGCAATCTTCAGACACGTGATTTAGGTAAATATTCCACAGATGAAGTTGTACTTTGCTACATCCAGTAATCAAAGAACTGTTATAGAGTGTTACAAAGTAATGCCTTTATTCTGCCTTTATTCTGTATTGTCTCTTCATGTTTTTATTATTATTATTATTATTATTATTATTATTATTATTATTGGGTGGCCACGGTGGTGCAGCGGTTAGTGTTGCCACCTCACAGCAAGAGGTTCTCCAGTTCGATCCTCGGCTGGGGTGCCTTCTGTGTGGAGTCTACATATCCTCCCTGTGGTTGTGTGGGTTACCTCTGGATGCTCCTGTTTCCTCCCACATCCTAAAGACATGCTGAAGGTGGATTGGACATTCTAAATTGGCCCTAGGTGTGAGTGTGTGTGTGTGTGTGTGTGTGTGTGTGTGTGTGTGTGTGTGTGTGTGTGTGTGTGTGTGTGTGTGTGTGTGTGTGTATGCGTACATGCCTTCTGTGGAAGGTTGGGTGCTGGGCTGGCAACTCGACACCATAAAACTCCACTGCCAATCATGAGAGGACAAGTGATCTGCTGTGGCGACCCCTAACTGGGAAAAAGCTGAAAGAAGAAGAAGATTATTATTTTAATATTTTCTATGGCTAAAAATAGCTCTGTTGTCAAACATTTCAGCTTAAAAAATTATGTTCAGCACATGGAGGTGGACTGACCACTGCAGATCAGCTTGCCATCCTTCCACAGGTTGCAGCACTGACACCCAGCACCTTGGGGTACCAACCTGTTAGCACTGCCTCCACAACCCTACTCAACTTGCTCCACCTATATAAGGTAGCTCTGCCCTGGCAGCTGGTGGACTTATACCCTCTGGGAGCATTGGTAGTGGAGGTGGTGATTTTTCTCACCAGACAAGAGCTGGGTTGGTGGAAGGTATCATGGAAAGGGGACTCCATGCCTGAATTGGCCATGTAGAAAAGGTGCTTCATCATATTGCAAAGATGATGTCCCATTGAGCACTGATGCAGGAAACTGAGACAGGAGACAGTAATAACAGTTCTCAGGGTGTGCACTAGATTCTCACTGTTCTCTGGCTTAACATAGGTGGAGCTCTGATGTCCCCTACCTATCCCCAGTCATGACGTCCCCCAACCTTTTGTGTCCATCACCATCCAGCTCGGTCTTGTATGTCTGTGCCTGCTTCTTCACCAAACCTTCGTACCTGATGCTCATATTTCTAAGCACCTTCCCCAACATGCCTCTCTCTTAATAGAAAAAAAAAATGCACCCCTGTCCCCCCCCCCCCACACACACAAAAAAAAAATCAACCCATACATAGCTCTCCACCCTTGATTTGGCACAATTGGTTTTACAACATTATTCGGTTGTTGTCACCTTGCCTTGGTGAAGTAACAATCCAAATTCAGCAAATTCTGTTGACAGTTCTACATTTATATTGTGGATAGTAATGGTTCTCTTGCACTACCCTTATGCAAATCTCTGTAATAGAACCCTGTCTCCTCCCCTCTGTTTTCCCCCTCTCTGCATTTTACCACTTCATATCAATCCCCTTTTCACATATTTAATCTGGTAAAAAAAAAACAGAATCACACACAACACACATGGCCAGAAATGGCATCATGCACCAATGATGGGTGATGGCAAATGGCTGTTCATGTCTAATGGCAAAACCTAGTCAGTTGTTGCCATCCCCTGTAGTACAATGGTTATCCTCAAACATCTAAAGCCACTACAGTTGGGAGTGGGGTGTAACAAGTATGTCACAATTTGAAATGTCTCTGGCTGACAGTGATGGCTCATACCTCTCAACCTCAGGGCAAGAAATCTGGACAAAGCCATACATAGAAATGGGACACAGGCCCAAAATAAGAACAATCTTTAAATATTGCTCTTATAAACTTAGAAAGATAATAGACTAGTAGTAGGTCTTGCATTAGTATGAATTTTCTGAAAGGTATGAAATCTGAAACTTAAATGTCTGCCATTATTTTCTATCTTCAGTCTTTAATGATTTGCCACTAATTTGTCAGAAAACCACACTTTTATGAAAAACAGACCAAAAATGTGATGCAAACATATACAATTGCCACACAATACAACTGAGAACCTGTCAAAGAAAGGACACCTTTTTAATATTAGTACTGTTAACTTGAGCAGCTGACAAAATAAGAGCATCTACATGCATTTCTGAAATAAAAGTAATCTATAACTCTGATCATTACAGTTATTTATAATTATAAACCCTCCACGTTTTCTTCCAAAATTGCTATTTTGCAGAGGGATTATTAGGGGGAGAGCAACATTTTGAGCCAGAATTGTGGACAGTTGAGACGTTTGGATATTCCTAATTCTATAAAGTGATTTATTTGCATGTACCTCTCAACCTCTTAATGCAGGAAATCTGGACAAGGCCAAATATATTGGGGGAACATACAAACAGCACTAAAAATTGCTCTTGTATACACTCAAGACAGTTGATAGAATAACAGGTCTTGATTTAGCATGCATTTTTCTGAAGGTTATGATGTCTGAACCTCAATGTCTGTCATTATTTAGTGACTTCATTCCTAAATGATTTGCCAGAAAACCACAAATGTTATGAGGAACAAACCAAAAATAAGAATAAAAAACCTGGGCAGTTGAGAGGTATAGTTCAGCTGGGGCTGTCTTTGAGTTTGTTGACCCCCCCTCACAAAATCATGGTCGAATAGAGCCTCCCGTCTGCAGCCATTCCGATGTCCCATTCCTTGGTTATTTTGCCCCATTTACCATAAACACTGTAATGTGCATACTGCTTTACTTCTGCAATGATTTGGATTTCATTTGAAAGTTTTATTTTGCATTTTACAGCACAAACACTATCTGCTAAACAAAGCAATGCAGTCTCACAATGAAAATAGACTTAGCATTAAAACTTCTCTGCCTTTGAAACTCACATTCATTGAAATATTATTGAAATCCACATTCAAGGAAAATGCATTTTGCCAGTGGCAGATAAAGATTAACTTTGGGCTGATTTCAAATCATAGGACCCTTGAACATGAAACATACACATGCACTTTGTTACACCTTCCTGATGGTATTAAAGTATATTCCTTGTACAATACAATACAGTTGTTAGAGGGCATTTTAAATGTATTGTTTTGAACATTTTTCCAGTAAACAATGAAACAAAATGCATGCACCAATAATGACAAACCTGCCCAATTCAGAACATTTCCATCATAAAAGTCTATTCAAACTTCTACATTCCACCAGTATCAGTAAATATGCACAATCTCTGAAGAAGTAAAAGTCATCTAAATTCCACATTAAAGAAATCTTTAACTAATGAAGAGGTTGCTGCAAACAAACAACTTTATATGTCATTGTTTCATCTACAAATAAAGTGCCTGTTGCTGTTGAGAAATAAATTGCCTATGCTGCATTAAAAAAATAAGCTAGTAATATCGCAATATGGAATGGATGGCAAACTGATAACAGGTTCATAGTTACTAGGTATCTTCACCAAAAAGGACTGCATTATCCACCCCCTTTACAACACAGTACAGTATGAGCAATGCATCTTCCTACTGTGGGAGTAAAACCCACAGCCTTCTTCATCAAAAGCAAATACACTACCTGTTATGCTATTAACAATGCAAGCCGACTCAGCATAAGCAGCACTACACTTTTGTTCCCCTGCAGCTCTCAGCTCCTTGTAAAATCTACTCGACACTCAGCTGTATCTCTGAACTTTGCAGTACAAGAAATCTGGAAAAAGCTAAAATTTATTTGGGCAAAAGCCCAAAAACCAGGGACACATTTTAAACATTGCTTGTATAATGTTGGAAAGTTGCTAGAATAAAATGCTGTGTTACCACCATACATTTCACTGCCAAGTCTTAAACCCAGGACCCTGTGCAAAACAGTCAGAGCAACATACCACTATGCCACATCAGCTGTTTTATGAAAGAGAGGAAGACAAACTTAAATGGCTACCATTTAGTGAATTCAGTTCTCACCATAGCTGTCAACCTTAGCACAAAAAACCTGGACGAAGCCAATAATGGGGGGGGGGGGGTTACAGTCCCAAAAATAGGGACGAATTTCAAATAACCATGTTATAAACTTAGAAAATTGCTAGAATAAAAGGTTTTGTGTTACCATGTACTTCCTGAAGAATATGAAGTCTGAAATTCAAATGCCTGTTATTTTTATTTATTTAACATTTGTTAACCAGGAAAGTTTGACTTGGAACAAAAGCCAATTTTCAGCAGAGGCCCAGGGAGAAACATTGCAGACACATGTCTTTGTAAGATGGGAGGACATGCAGACTCCACTCACAAGGCACCCAACCCAAGAATCTAACCAGAGAATCTGTAGCTGTCAGGCAATACTACTACCAGCGTACAACTGCACTACTGACGGTGCATGCAAAAACAAACATACAGAAACCACAGATTTTATGAGGAACAGATCAAATATGAGGCAAAGAGCTGCAAACTTTTTTTTACAAATGGTGGTAGGTAGGGAATTCAGGCCCTTGCCACCTTGCATTCAAGGTACAGGGTTCAAGCCTGAGGTATTCTCTACCCATCACAATGTGCTCTCTTTCTCTCTAGCCACCAGTATACAGCAACTGGGGCATTTTACATTTTACATGCACACAAACACACACACACACACACACACACACACACACACACACACACGCACGCATGCACGCACGCACGCACACACACACACACACACACGCACACACACACACACACACACACACCTTACCTGAATTAGTTCAGCATCTCCGTACCCATAAATCCACTTTCAGTCTCCTAGTCAGGCTCAATTCACTTTCAGTAGTGTCCTCTTTAGCCCGCGCACAGTAACGGCCCTTTTGGTAGGTTTCTCAGCCTGCCGATGATGCTGGTTTCCCGTGAGAGTAGGCTGGAAGCACCAGACTACTGACGATGCAGTCCAGTGTTGTTCTTTTCCACAGTCGTCATCACCGCAAGACTTCTGGGCTGCAGGGCAGGGATGCCATTTTCCCTTATCCGGACTGCCTGACATAACAGTCTGGAGTTCTGAGAGTACCAGGAACTCCAGGCATTTATGAGTGGAGTTCTGGGACTCATTCATTTTATTGTTTTGCCTTTTCTTCTTTGTTTTAAGGTGGCAGTGCTGCATCCTGCAGTCCTATAGCATGAGCTGCCCCTGTACATTTCTTGTAACCAAACTACCTATGATAGCCATTTGTATGTAATGTTATATTCCTAATCTCTCTGCACAAAAGTGGGCCATCTACAGACCCTGGAAACTACAGACCCATAAGTCTCACTAGTCTTATATGAAAAGCCATGGAAAGAATTATCATGGAGATGATCAACAGAGATATAGTAAACCTCCAGACACTGGACCCAACCCAGTTTGGTTTTGTCAAGGGCAAATCATGCCTACACAACCTGGTGGATTTTATTGAGAAAGTCACCAATGCAATTGATAAAGGCAAAATCGTTCACACTGCCTATCTTGACCTGGCCAAGGCATTTGACATAATATCCCACTCAGGCATTGTTGACAAACTCAAGCGGTTAGGTACAAACCTCTATGCACCCTGTGGATAGCCAACTGTCTCACAGACAGGACCCAGGAAGTTAGAGTTGGGGGGGTCCACCTCTTCAAAGAGGCTAGTCACAATTGGAGTCCCTCAGGGATCAGTCATTGGACCACTCCTTTTTGGCATTTACTTCACAGAAATCAAGGCCAATGTCAGTGGCCTCTGGCTGACTAAATTTGCAGATGATTGCAGATTAGGAGCTGTCATTGAATCTCACACTGACACAAATGTTCTCCAGGAGGGGCTGACACAGACAAACAACTAGTGTCCGAGTCATGGACTAAAACTAAATGCCAAGAAATGCATATTAGTATTCTTTGGGAAGTCATCCATCCCTGGTGACTATCATATTGACAACACACCCCTTAGAGTTGACCCAGTAGTCAGGGACTTAGGAACATAGATTGATAATAATCTAGCCTTTGATTATCATGTGTCTACAGTAGTAAGGAAATCATTCTATGCTACTCAACTTATAAACAAAGGTGTGGCATCTAAGTCCAAAGAAGTCATTGCTCCACTGTATTTGGCATTCATCAGACCTGTCATTGAGTACAATACCCCCTTTGGTATGTACCTAACCAGGCATGCCCAGCAACTAGAATGTCCACAGAGGTTGCTCACTAAAAGAATACATGGCATGTGTAATATGTCCTTTGCAGACCACCTCAAGGCCCTATCTCTGTATTCTGTCTCCTACAGGTTTTGAGGGGAGATCTATGTCTGGCATACATGGCATTGTCAGACCCCACTCTGATGGACCTCCTGCATATCCACAAAACAAACAGTACCAGAATTAACTATAATAAATACTTAAACCTTGCCTGTGATATAAATAGGACCTGATGGAGAGATAAGGATGTATCCCAGAGACCACCCCATCTATGGAACAGGCTCCTCATTCATGTGAATCAGAGTTCCTCCCTAATCCAATTTAAGTGCAAATTAGACAAATGGATGGGAAAATGGAAATTCATTCCTGGTTTGGCACCTATGTCTCTAATGCAAACAGGTAACCTGTAAATGGTTCATCTTATAGGCCCATGCTTACACTTATCAAAGGTATCATAACTTGTCAGAGATTTGGGATGCATGGCTAGGCTTAAAAAGGCCCTTGTGGTCATTAGCCTAGTAAACACCCATGGACCTATAAGTAACTGTAAGTAAAACTATTTTTGTTCTTAACAGTATTTATGTAAAATATTTTATGATACAAATTGCATGTTATACAGTAAATCATTTTCAATGATTGTTGTATATGATGAAGATACTAAAGGAAACAGGTGTTTTTTACCTTTTAAGAAAACAAGGCATTACAATGTAAGATGAGAAGAAAGGCTGGCCAAAAGCATATATAAATCAATAGGTTTTCATGGAAATAAGCTGACTAAAAGAGAAGGCAATAAATCATGTGGTCTGGACATTGTTTACTGAGAGAAACATAAAATTAAAAGATACAAGGGCAAGCAGATCAGCAAAAAATAAAGTTTGAAATTATTTTTTAAGAGATAGTAGGTTTTCTGGTAAAACAAAAATAAGTTATTGCATTTACTAGAACAGTGTATACTTTAGTTGCATTTAAAGAGAACCAGTACACTTTCAGTTAAGGATAAAAGTTAATGTTTTTGAAAGCATACAAGTTATTCACATCTGGGAGAGGAATAAACATAAGAAAAGAAAAGACAGCAACTGACATATGTATGAGCACAGGCTGTAACATGTGCCTTTGTATGGATAGCCTTAAGTGTAGGTTAATTAATGTGTGTAGGTGCAGCTGTTGATTTGGGATATATTTTTCCTATCAGTAGAGTTAAACTTCATTATTTGAAAATGTACATAGTTTTGTGTGTTTGTTTTAAGTTAATATGTTGTGGGGGTATTATGAGGGTGTGCTCTCTTTTTTGTTTGGGAGTTTTCATTAAAACACAAAGTCTTGTAAAATGAGACTGGTTCAAATGGAGATGACAAGAAACAACTGTATAAAGGACCAATCTGCAAAACATTAACAGATGCATGTAAAAGAAAAGATGGAAATAAACACTTAAAAAGCTGTCATTATATAATAGATGGGAATGACAACTTCTTATCATAATGGCTACACTAAACATATTATTTTGGAATGTGAATGGCTTCACAGGTATATACAAAAATGTAAGAATATTGCATTTTATTAAAGAATGTAGAGTGCAACTAGGAATGCTACAGGAGACATATTTGGAAATAAGTGAGCATGTGAATTTTGATAAAGAAAGGAATTCAGGATGAAATTTAGCAGAATATCAGGGACAAAGGAAATGGGGATACTTATACTAATTGCTAGAGGAGTTCCAATAGTAACAGAAGAAGGAAAAAGATAGTAGTGGTACATTTGTGGTTTTAAGGGACTACTGGCAATAGAAGAGGATTATGCTGGAATGTATTTATATTCCACTTAAAACTGCTATTATGGAGCTTAAGAAAACTTTTAGAGAAATAATCAGCTTTTGGCAGAGAATTAGATGGGGACTGAAACTTGATTTGCATTAGTGAGGATATATTTGGGGACCTAGAAAGGAAAATATAACAAAAAATGGTATTTTTTTTTTTTAATTTATAAGGATAGTTGGTGTGGAGAGAATTTGCATATTATTCTGCAAGTTACAGTAACTAGGCTAGACTAGACAGAAATGATATTTCACAGGAACATGTTCATTTAATTGAAAGCTTCGACACACATCAAATAACTATTTCAGATCATGCACCAACAATGAGTAACATAAAAATGCAGGCTAACAAAGCAAAAATGAGACACACTTATTTTTCTCCACCTACCTGTTAAAAAGAGAGGAATTTAAGGAATGGGTAGTAAAATTATTCAAAAGTTATTAGGAAAGATAGAAATTTGTTCAGAAGTTACAGCTAATGAGTGGGGTAAAACAAAAATGGAGTTTAAAAATAAAGTAGAAATAAAAGAAAAAGAGATATGGTTACAAAGTAACAATAATTAATTAGGGGCTGACAAAGGTTAAAGTGTTGTAGAATAAGTGGAATCTCACAGAACAAGAAAAGACACAACTGCAGTGTGCTAAAGAGAAAATAAAGGAGTATCTGGATAATATGCATAGGTTTAGAAAAATTGCTGTTAAACAACTCTTTTTTTATAACTACAAAGCAACAATCTCTTAGCACAATTTAGACAACAGAAAGAAGAAAGGGTTGTTGCCAAACATAGGGAGCCTATAACAAGAAAAATAACCAGAGGTCCTGGAGAGGTATTAGAGATATGTTGGTAATTTTATGAAAATGTGTATATAGCAGAGGAATGTGGAAATCAAGAAAAAGCAAAATGGAAATATTTATGGAAGACTTAAGTATGCCAATGTTGAAGGTAGATGATGCTCAATAATTAACAGTTAAGATAAGAGTAGAGGCTTATGGTTTGGTGCTAGTTTAGAGTTATGCAGTCAGTATTAACATCACCTAGAAATATTGTTTCTTGAGAGATGTTTTTGTTAAATCAGCTCAAAATATCTTTGACTGTTACAGTGTTATTACCTGGTGAAATAAAAAAAGCTGTTATACATATTGTTTATCTTCTTTATTTATTTTAAATTGTGCTACTAGTAGTTCAGCATTGTGGAACTAGGGAATCATATTTGGGTAGGGAGTTATGATTAATGTATTTTTGTATAAAGTGGTAACGCTCTGTGCTTTCTCTTTTTTTTGTTTATGAAGACTAAGAATATTGTAGCCGGGGGAATAAATGTTCATCTTTCACTTCTGTTTTTTTTTTTAGCCAGGTTTCAGTACCTAGGAATAGGTAGGAAGGAAGAGTAGTGTGCTGTGGATATATCAATGTATTGGATTTTATTGTTGAGGCTTTCTATGTTGCACTGTGAAAAATGATGCTGTTGTGTCTGTTTGGGAGAAAAGAGGGTTACTGCTAAGATTGAAAAGAGGAGTGGTAAAGGATTGGTCAGTATGGGTGAGCCCTGAGTTGGGGTGCACATCTCCATAGAGAAGCAAGAAGGAAGATGTTATGTACTTATTATATAGCCACTTTAGTTTGATTTTTTTTTTGTTTTGTGTGTTTTTGCTTGAAGGTAGTTTGAGAACAGTTTGAGAGAGAAGGTGTCTGTATTGGGAATATGTAAGCATTTATAGGAAACTAGAGTATGTGTGGTAGACTGAAGGAATTCTTATAATATGTTGTGGTGACATGAATTATTTTGAGTTTGTACTGTGGATTTGTGTAGGACTTGTAGAAATTAACTAATGTATAGTTTCAGTTAGTATAGATATTAGGATGAGAGTAATTAGAAGAGGAATAGTTGTTGGTATCATCTTAGATAGGTTTAACAATGCAGTGGGGCTATAGATGTAGTTAGTAAGAGGTAAATGGCTGCTTATTGGAGAAAACTAGGAGGAGTGTATTGTGCATGGAAGTGAGTGTGAATTGGGAGTAGGGCAGAGGAGCAGAATGGAGCAGCCTGAACATGATCTGACTGTAGAGCATGGAAGGTAAACTATATTTCCTTCCTGGATCAGTATTGATTAACTATAGTGCAGAATATAGTCACTTTTTTATATAACTTTAAATAATATACTGTTGGACAGGATATATGTTTTCCTAGAGGATAACTGCAGGAATATGACTCAGTAGTCATGTCTCCTTGTAGTTAACTTGCTAGTGATATAGAAAGGAATTTAATGTGCTTCCAACAACTGAAAGATAATTTTTAAGACACTCTTAGCAAAGATACATGTCTATTTATAGGGTCTAAATTAAATAAACGAATGCTTAAAATGTTGCATACAACATACTCAAACACTTTTAAGTGAACATTTATTTAATCGACAGCCCCGAATGTCGGAAAACGAAGTTCAGAAATATTTCGGTTGGCCAGCAGTGACATATGTGACGTATTGCATCATGTAAGCTACTGCTAATGGCGCCATATGGTACAGAAAGGGAGAATTTCCCTTTTCTGCACTGAAGTGCGGTCTTGGAGTTGGTATATATAAGTAAGGGGGGGTGTTGGGGGGCACAGTTATATTATGCTTGTCTACATTTTTTTTTTGTTACGATGTATTGGAAGTTGCTGTAAGTTGGTTTAGTGTTCTGCAGGACTTAAGAGGGGTAGGTGGCCAAACAAAACATTTCCATATTGTGTTTTGCAATGTTTTGGGCTGTCTGTTAAATAAACATTCGCTTAGTGTTCGAGTATGTTGTACTCGACATTTTAAGCATTCGTTTATTTAACATAGACCCTACATAACTGTTTATCCAGGAAGACTTGGGGGAAATGTCCTGCTTGGTTTTAGATTTCAGGGTGAAATAGACAGTCTCAAGAATGGGGAGTTTAAAAAGATGGAGTGGTGCTCTTCTTTATTTAAGCTGTAGTCAGTAAGATAAGATGGTAGGGAAAGACAAAAAGTAGAGAAAGTATAAGACTTATTTTAAGAATTTTTAATCAATATCATTCTAAAGGCAGCTATTTAAACAGTAAATGAATAAACAGTAAATGTCCCAGCTTGGAATTTAAAAAGCAAAAGAAATATATGGAAATTAGATGGAATAATATAGCCACAAGTCAGACTAATGAATTATATCAGGATCTGTACAGTTCTAATACAATGATGTTAATACCAATCTAGACATCGACATTAAACTGTAATCATTTGTAGCTGCTGAGAGTGATTGTAACAGCAGCATTTTCAACATCTATACATTACCTTTTTAAATATGAACTCAAACTTGCATCAAATAGGTCTGTTTAAAGGTTCATCCCAATGTTGTGTTCATTAGTTCTGCAATATGATGATCATTCTTTTCAGCAAACAATTAAAACAAACTTTGAAGTTGTCATGAACATTTTACTGATATTCTCACAACCTGAGAGAATAAGAAAACAATCTGGAATACTATAAACAGCCACTGGAAATGTATATCAATTTCTTTGGATAAGAAACATTATATAAAGTTAGACCTGGCACTGCTTTAATCAGACATTTAACCATTTGCAGCAGTAATAGAAGACACTGATTAAAATATAGTCACAGTAAACAACCATATTTTGCAATGGATACAACAATGCACTACAGCACGCGTGCATTGTAACTCTCAGTTTTGATGAAGTTCTGTTGCAGGATGGAAGTGCTTAACTAGTGGAGTTAATTAAGCTTGTTTTTTTGGATACAGTCTTGATGTAGCATCTGTAACAGATACAGTACTTGCACTGCTTTTGTTTTTGGGCATTATAACTCTCTCTAATAACACTAATGCAGGACAACACTGACAACCTTGAGTAGAGAGCTATGAATCTAGGAATCTGCATAGCCTGCCTGAAACAAAAGTACTCAATGGCCTTCATACCTTGCAGGCCATATTTAGGTCCCTGGAATGGGTAATCCTAGTCCCATTTGATTTACTGATATGAGGCAAGTTCATTAGATTTGGGTCTTGGATTGCAATGTAGGGCAGGCATAAGTCTCCCCTAAGAAGTCTATATAATACAGAGTATAGTAACAGGGACTTTAGTCGGTCTGTGTATGGCACATGCTGGAGTCCATTGATCTTCTTTGTTAGAAACATCTGAGATCTCTCCAATTGCATCAGGTGCTTTGTACGGTACATGTTGAACAGGGCATTATACTCCAGGTTAGGTCCCACACGTGCTTGGATGCAGTGCCATGGCCGGTTAAGGTAGGGTCGGTGGATCCGCTGGAACTGGCCTATTCAGTCAAGCTATGGTGTTAATGTTTTTTCAATCTGTATCAGTTAGTAATGAACAGAACATTTAAATGTTAGTTATAACAGCATGCCAAGTTGTTCCAAGTAACCCAGTAACATAAGATTGCATAACATTTGGAACACAACAATAAGTGGTATAACAGTCAGTATTGTAACAACATTCCAGTAACAGTTATGGCAAAGGCCAAGAATATAGGTAATTCAACAAGGTGTGTTAGTATGCAACCAATATAATATATCACAATATTAAAACACAAGGCCTAACATAACGTTTTAAGAACAACATATGTTAAAAGTAAGCCACACCCAATGTATACCAATAATAAATTATGATGCAGATAGGGGTGGGGAGAGAGAGAGAAAGACATTCCATTATTACCAGTATAGGCTATATTGCTTGCAACAGTACTCTGATATACTGTAGATTTCTGCCCTTACTTTATGTATAAAAGTGCCCTATAGTTTCTGTAGTACCGACATACCTCTCAGGCTATCTGCATGGTACAGTATGGGCCAAGCAGTAACACCTACAGGTACACAACTAAAGGGGACTATTACATGTCAGGGGAACATATATGAGAACCAAGGTGTACTGTAGACTGATGTAGTGTGACTGTGCTAGTGACATAAATCACGTGCATGTTAAATCTGTGTCCAAAGGATTTTGCAACAGTGATCACAGTCCATGACAGCACGATACTTGAGAGACATGTATTGGCAGGCATGGGGTTAGACTATCAGCAGACATTTACAGACACACAAGGCATACAGCCATACCAAAAATAAACAGTTTTATTTGTTTTATTAACCTGTATTAGTATTGTACTTGTTGAGTTTTTATATACTGATGTCTTATCACTTTGCTGAGCAATGCTGTTAACACTCTGGTACATCTGGTCACAAAAATTAGTAACCCATTTGAACAGCTACTACAGCCATTTATTTATCTGTAATTCATGTGGGGAGAACATCTGTTAACAATACATAACTGTTCCTATAAATATTTAGTATTACTTGTTCCTGGATTTGAGCCCCGGTCTGTGTGTGACAAAATGTACATCATATCTAGTGTTTATCAAACTGAGCTACTGAGC
Source organism: Protopterus annectens (assembly GCF_019279795.1). NCBI lineage: Eukaryota > Metazoa > Chordata > Ceratodontiformes > Protopteridae > Protopterus > Protopterus annectens. The sequence continues at coordinate 1,260,067,069 of NC_056745.1, forward strand.
CACTGCTGAATACTGATTGACTGATATGTGCCTAGAGCTCACCTGGTAACAAACTGTGACCTGGTAATAGAGGTAGAGTGCTATACAAGACTGCAGTGACACTTGTGTGCACATGTGTGAGATTCATGCATGACAGAGATAGTAGGTGAACTGAGCATTAATACATGGAATGCAGGTGTAGACAATTAACCACTAGTGGGTGGAACTATGTGTGATGAGTACAGACCATATCAGAGTGCTGGGTTGGCTACCTGACCCATATACAGTTGCAGATGGTATATCTGCAGTCTATAGCTATTACAGTTTCATACTTGCCTGCAGCAGCATAACTAAGATCAGGAATGAATATAGCTGTAATGCAATGGTTAACACAAGACAATCCTGAGATACACACTATATACCTTGTTTGTTCCTATTCTAGATTCAGATCTTAGCACAGAACAATATCATAATGCATTATATCTTGTAGTACAGCTCCACATCTGCAGTTTAATAAAACACTTCTTTATTAGCTAGCCTTCAGTCACTTCATGGTATTATTCCTGTATGTACTTCATTGCAGTTGTACTACTCAGGTTCATGACCAATAGCCGAAAATACAAACTTATTGCACAACATAGCTTTATTAGGGGTGACATCATAAAGTAATTGGTATATATGTAACAGTCTTTATTGAAGAACACTTCCTATAATCCAGGTGTTGCAATACAGCTGTAAGTCCACAATTAATGCAGTAGAAACTTTACTTACTTAACATTATTAATGCAGTAGAAACTTTTATTTCCTTAACATTATTAATGAAGTTGAAACATTTTTTTCTTTAACATTATTAGGTATCATGCTTTCATCTTTATTGAACTGCACCTGGCATTACTCAGTTATATCAGTCCAGGTCTATGACCACATTCATTGCAATACACTCAAAACATACTGGCAGTTACTAATGTACTTTATTGCTTATATGGCTATAGATTGCAGGATATATCTGTACTCACCACACTCTCAGTGCACCCTCACCAGGCATCCTGCATGGGCCTCCAGGTTGCAAGCTCTCTCCTCTGCAGCTGTGGGGAGAGAGACACATCATTATGCATACCTGTCTATCATAGATTCAGAATAGAATTTGGTAAAGCAATGATAACAATACTTACAAACGGCACCTACTCACCTGTGTGGGGGATACCAGTTGCACTGATGAGGTCATGTGCCAGCTGGTCCCAGGCCTCCACCTTGTACTCTGATCCCTGGAACTGGTCCTGCAGCAGCCGGATGTCATGGTCTTTTACTAGGAGTCCAACCATGACCCTGGAGTCCAGAATTCCCCACTGCTGCACCCAGAACCATGCACCCTCTTCAACTCCTACCACAGTCTCTGCCAAGATCAAACTCCAACAGATGCTGGCTGTATTCCTGCCTGCTGCACTTAAATAAGGCTGTTTTCCTGCCCTTTGCCACCAGTGGGCCATTTTAAAAATGTGGTGCTTCGCTTAGCACTGCACAAACCTACTGGTTCAGCTGAGCAGTGCTTAAACTGACAATGCTTAACCATGCTTAGCGGTGCCCAAACCAGCTTAGCTGAGCTGAGAACTGCTTAACAGGGTTTGCTTAGCATTGCCCAAATCAGCTAAGTGGAGCTGCACATTGGTAAATGGATCCTGATTAAACACTGCTTGGCTTGGCTGTATGTATTGTAGTTCTCTATTTCCTGACCTTATTTATTTTGATTTCTTTATCTTGGAGTGTGTATTTTATGTATTGTAAACTTGTGTGAAACTGGATCTTTTCTCCTCAGGTCTCCACTGAAAATTGGCTTCTGGCCCAGCTGAAATAACCCGGTTAACAAATGTCAATAAATACAGATAATAAAAAAAAAACAAAAAACAAAAAACAAAAAAAAAACATAATTTATAAAATATTGCTATCAAATATAAAAGCTAAATGTCTGTATTCGAACCATGCACCTACTGCACATAGGGCAGTGACTCTAACCATTCATCTGCATGGATATGTTGACACGTCCTATACATTTCTGTATAGTGTTCAGCTATGTTTAAGCACTGCTGAACACTGCACCATGCTGTGCAAACATGCTCAGCTATGTTTAAAATTGACCTTTAATATAAAAATTTAAAGTATCCGGTTTCTATTTTTAGATGCCTGGCATATGTCCATTGCTAAGTGCTGCACCGCGCAAACACACACACAAAAAAAAATTTTAACTTTAATATTTTAGTGCCATCCAGCACTTTGACAGTGCAAGGGGTGTGTTACTCATCTCCAGACACTATGACATACCCCCTACACTGATTCTGTAACTGTGTTACATGGTTATTTCTCAGTAGCACACCTTCATTAATATGCTAGGCTCGCTGCCAAGAGGTAGCTGCAAACATGGCCACAGTAACCTCTGTGTAGGCCTTCCACTATCCCTACACAAGTTTAAATCCCCACCTTGATCTACGCTAGGTGTGTAAATATATATGAATTTCAAATGGAAAAAAACAACAAGATATCCCCAAAATAACTCAACCATATTTAATAAATAATTCATAAACATCAGCAGACTTTCAAGTGGCACTTACCCATCATCAAGTAAGTACAAACGTTTTTTTTATTTTTTTTTATATAGTTTCCTGATATTGCTGATATTTCAGTGAATATGGAAACCAGGTTATTTTGTACCTAGCATTTCTACACTTCTCTCAGGTGTTAAGATAACTTGACAGCTTGTCATAAGGAGCCATTGTTAAAGAAAAAATAATTACAAGTAGGTACTTTTTCTGTATGTTTGCAGAAAATCAAAACTCCCTAATTTCAATGTTTCAGCAACACGGAAGTATTCTGATGCTATTTCTATGTTTATCAAAACACAGAGCAGTCATTTTATTACGTTTATGATGCAGTGGTAAACAACTAACATGAATGCATATGAGTGTGTGTGTGTGTGTGTGTGTGTGTGTGTGTGTGTGTGTGTGTTTATGTGTGTATGTATGCGCATGAGTGTGCACATCTTCAGCCGTCTATGTGTGTCTCTGTGTGACTGCTTAAGTACTTACATACACATATGGACAAACACACATACACTGAGACAGAACCAGCCACACAGACACACACACACACACACACACACACACACACACACACACACACACAGACAAAACCCCGCATGCGGGTGCACACAGTGTCAGTTATGCATGACATTCATCCAGAAGAATGTCTGCTGATATCAGTGTCTCATGAATGTTTAGAATTTTAATTAGCTTTCTCCATGTTAAAACATTTGTTAGTGGAACTTGAGAGAATCAGAGCAATGTCTGATAATCAAAAAGCTCTTTATACCACCTTCAGTGTATGTTACTATCTGAATACTTTTTAGAATGCACTCTGATGGTTTAATATACTAGTATTTTCATATTCCAAAATACATGCTTCCAGCTGAAATGCAATGCCTGGTTTCCTTAAGCAAAACTTGAGCTGCTACAATCTGTACATTCTGCATTTACTAATGGATATGCAATTTGAAATGCCAGTTAGTTTTGGTATTTATTTCTGGTAATTTCAATAGACATCTCTTCACTTTCTTGAGATCCAGCTCCCCGGGGGATCCATCCTCAAGCCCCTAACTCTCAGATATGCAACTTGCTGATTACTGTTATTTATAGGTATCACCATCAGTCTGGTATGTAAGTGTGCACTGGCAGTGATTCTTCCATTTTCTTTATGTTGTGGGCAGGGGGTTAGCACATACATATCGCTGGGGGGTGCAGAAGGCCTGGCCCACTGCAAAAATACTAATGTTTGAGTATCTTCATCGGATTGACTTCAGGCCAGTTTAACTTGAACCCTTGGTGAGTTTAACCTCAGTTATTATTAGATGAAGCTTATCAGCATCATTGTATCTCTTGTTCATAAAAAGTGTTTATTTGAAACTGGAATATCTCTGAACATATAAATACTTGGACATATGCACACTCCAGATTATGACACCTGCTGTGGAGTACACCTAATAAGATGAAGGGATTTATAACCATGGCAGTGAAGTAATATCTAACCTGCCTATGCCACTGCATGTATCATACACTAATGAAATAAATATTTGTTTCTGTTCTTAAATTAACCAGAAATGAGGACTGTGTTTTAATGGGTCTATATTATAACACTGAAGTTCTCTAACATCGAATGTTATAATATCGAACCCATAATGTCGAACGCTGAAAACAGCGAAGGTGCAGGACATCGAATTCTTTCCCAGGGAAAGAATTTGGTGGGCTGTTGCTGTGGCTTCGCTGTTTTCAGCGTTCGATATGTTGGAGCGTTACAGGTTGGGTTCAGGTAAGTGTGCGATTGTGTGTAGGTTAGGGTTAGGGGCGGGTTAGGTGAGTTAGGGTTAGGGCGCAGGTCAGGTAAGTATGCAATTATGTGTAGGTTAGAGTTAGGGTCGGATTAGGTGAGTTAGGGTTAGGGCGCGGGTGAGTGTGCGATAGTGACGGACCTTAGGGTTAGGGTTGGGTTAAGGTAAGTGGATAGCTAGTACTGTATGTAAAGTTTAGATTAGGTGTAGGATTTTAAGTGTATGTGTGTGGATGGCTGTTTTTTGTGTGTGTTTGTGCTGTGTGTATGTTTCGCGGAATAGTGATTTTTTTCCCTGGGAAAAAATTCACTATTCTGACTGTTCGATGTTGTCACACTTGAGTGTTTAGGATTCTATATAATAACATTCGATGTTAGAGAACTTCAATGTTATGATATAGACCCGTTTTAATTTATTTATAATCATAAATTTATAAGGTTGACTGCGGTGGTGGTACTGCAGTAGCGTTGTCACCTCACAGTAAGACGTTGTCCTGTTCAATTCTCAGGTGGAGCATCTTCTGTGTGGAGACATGCGTGAATGGGCGTACCTTCGTTGAAGGTTGTGCGTCAGGGCCGGCATCTTGGCATGTAAAAATCTACTGCCAATCATTAGTGGACTGGAGTTCGGCTGTGGCGACCCCTAACTAGGAAAAGCCGAAAGACACAGCAACAACATAAATTTATAAGGTTGTTCTCAGTTTCCTTAATTTTCAAAGTTTTAATACACTGGTTTGTCTATTAATAAATGCATTTCACCTGTAATTTAACTTAACCAGGAAAGTATAATTTGATTGCTGGCATTACAAAGCTATTATTTCTTACAAAAAGATGAACTGTTCACAAAAGTAGAATACATATTTTAATACTGGAATCTTTTCTATATTTTAATGTTACTATAACAACTTTATTTGGCTTTGTAAAATCAGTATGTATTTTACAGCATTCATTATTTTGCTCATTTCATTGAGTTCAACTAACTGTTTAATGTTATCACTGTAATGCTGATTTCCTTTAGCATTTCTGACTTTAGTATAGGATTTCCTGGAAATGTGCTTTATTTTTAGCTGAACCTGCTTCTTACAAGTTGAATATTGAAAGTAATCAAGTTGTTCCTTTTGCATTTACTTCTTTTGCAGTGTCCTATACTTTATTTAGCTATGCTACAATTGTTTTTTTGTTTTTCAGTAGTAAACTTGCTTTTCCTGTTTTTTAAAGTTAATACCTTTTTGGTTTCCATATTCCTCATGAATATTTATTCTGATTTTATTTTTGGTTAGTGTTACCTCAAAGTTGGTTTTTGGAATGAGTACGCAATTGTTGCTGATTCTTTTGTGATGCTGATCCACTGGAAATAGCATGGTGTCTGCTTTCTTATTGGCTAGCTGGAACCTGCATTTCTTTTTGCTTCATTTGAATACCAGTTTACATATCTTTCCTAGCCAATCAAATTTCTTTATTTGTTTTTATTTCAAACATGAAATAAAGTGTTTTTTGTTAATTGATGTTTTGAAATTTACATCTTTGTGACACAAAGTTTCATGCCTCAAGGCTGCTAACTAAGCATAGATAAAAAATATTTTTAGTCTTTAATATCTCTGAAATGTAGAATATTGGTGACAGTGATTCTTATTACAAATTGTACCATGTATAGTATATCGTATATAGTTTGTGTTATTCCATGACATTTTTGTAGTTATAAAAAATAAATTTAATTATTTCAACAAGTTGTCTGGCAGTCTGTAACAGAGACACGTCTCTTAACTGTCCAGATATTTTCAGAATGTCCAGATTTTAACATCATATTTTTGGTCGGTTTCTCATACAATTTGTGGTTTTCTGGCAAACCACTAGGCATTGAAGTCACTAAATAATGACAGGCATTTGAGTTTCAGACTTCATATCCTTCAGAAAATGTATACCAACACAAAACCTGTTTTCTAGCAATTATCTTAAGTTTATAAGGGCAATATTTAAAATCTGTCCTTATTTTTGGGTCTTTGTCTCTCCATTAATTTGGCCTTGTCCATATGTTTTGCACGAATAGGCTGGGAGGTATAATAAAGAGCTATGAACTGCTAGCACTCTTTGTCCTCTGGTCCTGGGTGTGATCCCTCTCGGTCTCCATTTACCTATTGTTTGCCTGTTGTTAGCTGGGTGCAAGACTAGGATATAGGTGACATCATGGGGGTGTGTGTCAGGCATACTGTAAGTGGATTGGAGATCTGTGGCTCGGGATTGCTCCTGGCTTAGCACAGCTAAGCTAGGGGTGTGTCTAAATCTGACTATCACTCTCTACAAAGTGTAAGAGGGTGTGAGTGCCGCACACCGGGTTGTACAGGAAGAAAAAGGAAGTTAAACCAGGAAAAAGCAGTTCTGTGCACATTTGTGCACTCCATTTGTACAGCGTGCCCCCAGGCTTAAACAGGGAGTCAATGGGAAGGGAGATCAGCAGTAGGAAGGTAATCAAGGAGAACTAGCTTGACAAGTGAAATGTATCAGAATCAGCCAATTACACAGGCAGCCCAGCCCAGCACACCATTATAAACTATGCAAACACCTTTCCCTCTTGTTTTTCCCAGAAACTAAGCACCACCGGTGAATACAGATGGGGAAATTATAGAAAACGAAAGCAAGAGAAAAAATGTTAGGGGCTGCTTTTGCTATCATAAACCAGCATGGGCAAGAGGCTGAGGGTGGTGAGGATGTGAATGCTGCTGAGCAACCCACAGTGAAGAGACAGAGAAGAGTGTACATACCCAGGGTAACCTACCAAGAACTACATGAGCTGGAGATAGTGGAGTGCTGTAGGGTGGACAGGGACCTCCTACAGCATATTGTTTAGCTGTGCCAGCCAAGCCTGTCACACAGAACCAACAGAGTGGAACCCATCCCAGTGGCTACCAAGGTATGCGTAGGCCTAAGAATACTAGCTACAGGTACCTTCCAAAGGCCAACTGGGGATATGATGGGGATCTCACAGGCATCAGCATCCAGGGTACTCCACCAGTTTCTGGATGTCATGTCAGCACATGTCGGTGAGCATGTATATTTGTCCATCACCCGTGAGGCGTTGGCCAGCAATATGCGTCTCTTCCACCAAATAGCAGAATATCCTGAGGTAGTGGGTGCAATAGATTGCATTTACATACGCATAAAAGCACCACCAGGTGAGCAGGATAGGGTCTACATCAACCGCAAGGGCTTCCCCTCCATCAACTGCCAGGTCATGTGCGATGCCCAGGGCATAATAATGAATGTGTATGCTGGCTGCCGTGGAAGCTACCACGATTCCCACATCTGGCACCTGATGCAGCTGTACCAGACATTTGCCAATTGGGCCATCCCACATGGTCACCTAGTGGGGAATGCTGGATATGCACTGGAGCCATGGCTGATGACACCCATCAGAAATGCACACACACCCGAACAAGAACTCCATAATGAGGCACATGCACAAACATGAATCATAATAGAGCGTGTTTCTGGGATGCTCAAGTCACGCTTCTGGTGCCTGGACACATCCGGTGGAGCCTTGCAGTACTCGCCAACTACATGTACCCAAATTGTCCTTGTATGTTTCATGTTACACAATATGATCCTGTGAAACAGCTGCAGCAGGAACAGCATGGGGCAGGGCCACACAGCCCCCCACCAGTGCCAAGGCCTGCACAGGTGCAGAGTGACTTGGATGAGGAACTACCTGAGCCTGCCCCAGTAGGCAGAAGGAGGCATGCCCAGTATGCCCTGGCCTTGGCAAAGAGGCAATGCATAGCACATGCACTGACACAGTAGGGACCCAGGGAATAACAACTCTCTCTGACTCGCACATAGAGTAAAAAGGATGCCAAACATGACACTACCTGTGCTAAACCATGTATAGGGAGTGTACTATGTGCATCCAACATAGGCAACCCTGCAGCACCACCCTCAATACTGGGACACCCAAAAGTTAAGTGACTCACACATGCCAGTGGGGGGGCACATACCCAACAACAGTCACAGCCAGCAGGATAGGTGTAGACAAACACATACAAATGCTGTACTATGGCCTCTGAATGAGCCCCATGGGTAACCCCTACCCCAGCCCTACACAGAGAGAATACAGCAGGCCAGCCAGTTGGATGTAAGTTGTGAAGGCTAGGAAGTCAGACACTAATATGTAGGTAGTGAAAGCTATGATCTGTAGTACACTGGTATGTCTCTAGCCAGCATGATAGGAAAGGCTACAGACTGAAATGGTGTACCTGACATACCAGTACAGTCCTAGCAACTGTGTAAAAGTGTAAGGTGTGCCCCACTATCCTATGTACACTTATAGTAACAGTCAGGTGTGCCCCCCACTCCTGTGTAGAAATATAGAAGCAGTTAGGTGTCCCCCTGCTATGCAGAAATGTAGCAACAGTCAATGCCAAATGACCAATGCATACCCTGCAGGCACAGCATTTTACCTGTCGGTGTACAACACAAAGGTCAGCACCGCAGTACAAACCACCTGGACTTGATCCACACATGCAATATAGATGGCCATACTGGGCATGCTCACACACTTAGAGGAATGAAGGCAATGCTAGTCAACAAAATTATGAAAGACCAGACTGGGCATGCTCACACACTTAAACACATGAAGGCCATGTCAGCAAACAGCAGTGGACCAGACATATCTGGCAGTTGCAGTTTTTAGTGCAGACACATGTCAGTATGCACCACTCCTGCCTTGCACACACAGTGGATAGGAATGCAGACATATATGTAAGGAAAACACACTATAATAAGCCAAAGGTAGATGGACATAGATATGTTGAAGAGGGTGACTGTGACAAGGAGCCATCTGGGCCTGTCCCATTCAGCACACAGCCAAGGGCCCCAAACACATGAGGTGCAGGTATCACTCACTAGCCACCAGTATCTGTCAGCATGACAGCATATTGCATGTGCCAGCTATGCAACATGACTGTACAAGGAAGTTGTCACCTAGTAGCTGTATACCCCCAAACAAAACACGTGCAACACATAGCTCACAAAGCCAGTGTGCCAAACAGTCACAGCCCTTAAGGCTAAACAACACACCTGATACACTTGTAATAGGTGACTCTATCATCAGGCACACTGACTTCCCACTCACCAGGCTGAACAAGGAGAAGGTCACGGTGAGTTGCCTGTTGGGCGCTAGGATCCGCCACATAACACAAGCACTCAGGTCACTCCAAGGCAAGTACAAATATGACTCAGTCATTGTCCATGCTGGTGTGAATGACCTGAGATGTACCTCCCTGGACTACATGAAAGGTGACATAGAGGAGTTCTCTGAGCATGTAGCCCAGGCTGGTATGACCCTGACCTTGAGTAGCATCTTACCCTCACCAAGAATGATGCCACAGTATGAAGACAAGATGATCAATTTCAACAATTGGCTTAAGTATTGGTGTAATTCAAAGGGGATCTAATGCCTGCCAGCCTGGGATGACATGCTCGACAAGCCACGATGCTTCGCTAGGGACGGCTTGTACCTGTCACCCCTGGGCTTTCGGATATTGGCAAAGGCTCTTGCCACCCCCATAGTGCCTTTTTTAGGCAAGGCTCAAAAGACAAACCCACCTCCATAGGTATCACAAGGGATAAGAAACTAAGAGTAATGCTACTCAATGCCAGAAGTCTAAACCTCAAGATGCATGCACTCGAAACTCTCCTTAGTATGGAGAACATTGATATCTGTGCAGTAACAGAAACCTGGTTCAAGGATCCTGAGAGCACCCCAGCACTACCAGGTTATACCTCATACCATGCTTTTCGGACCCAAAATGTGGACCGAACCACAAAAGGAGGGGGAGTATCAATATTCGTCAAAGATACTCACACCTCCAGGTTGGTGGCACAGCACGAAGCATCAGAGACTATCCATGTGCAACTAACAGTGGGTAAAACTGCCTTCCAGTTTATAGCCTGCTAAAGACCACCCTCCCAAATCCAGGAACCCCACTCAGCCTTCCTGAGAACACTGGAAAATATGAAGGTATCTCCAAACACCATTATATTGGGCGACTTCAACTACCCAAACATAGACTGGGAGCATTACTCTAGCTCCAACACCCTAACCCAAAGGTTCCTAGAATTTATAAACTCAAATGCTATGAAACAACTTGTTACCACTCCCACAAGAGGGGAAAACATACTGGACCTGATCATCACCAACATGGGGGCTTTATGCTCCAGACCAGAAGTGTATCCCTCACTGGTAAGATCAGACCATAACCTAATCTCACTGGATATTCACATCCCGACCCCACCCCCTGCCCAGAAAACCACAGTGAAAAACTTCTCTAAAGCAAATTTCACGCTCCTCAAAACCGAGGTGGAATCCTTCAAAGCCCCCGGGCCTGTGGAAAATACAGACCAGACCGCAGAATCCTTTATAAACGCATTCTATGAACACCTTCAGGAATGCATGGATCATGCAATCCCAAATAAAACTAAGACCCAATCCTCCAAAGGCAGACGTCCTGTCTGGTGGACCCCAGCCATAATTATTCTGTATATCTAGGGACCCCAGCCATAAACAAACTATACAATAGAAGGAGGAAGCTACTACATGATAGAGCAAAATCCCAAAAAGGGAAGGCATCTCTGATCAGTATTAGCAAAAAACTACGGGCACCCATAAAATCGTCTAAGGCCAGTTTCGAGAGAAAAATTGCACAGGACACTAAGGATAATCACAAGGCTTTCTTTAGTTATGTTAGGAACCTGGGTGGGAATTCTCAGATATACTCAGAATTAGTCCAAAATGACAAAAAATACCCACAGACATTGCCAACATCCTAGCTGACAGGTTCAGTGCAAAGTCCCCACCCCCACCAAAAGGGCAAATATCTATCCCAGCATAGTGCTGTCCCCCTGACATCTCAGATGCTCAGGTAAGAACCGCCCTCTCCAAAGCAAAAAACACAGCATCAATGGGACCAGACAGTGCCCCGGGCTGCGTCCTACATGAACTCCAAGAAGAGCTAAACCCAAACATAAAACTACTGTTCAATCTCAGCCTTACTACAGGATATGTACCCAAAGAGTGGCGTACAGCAACAGTGGTCCCTCTCCACAAAGGTGGTGCCTCAACTATTGCCCCATAAGCCTGACTAGCTTGGTCTGCAAAGCTATGGAAAGGATCATCATGGACCTCATAAATAAAGATATTGGGGACCTACAGACACTGGATCCTACCCAGTTCGGCTTTGTTAAGGGCAGATCCTGTCTCTTAAACCTGGTCAATTTCTTTGAAACAGTCACCAAGGCCATTGACGAGGGGAAGGTGGTCCACACAGCCTACCTGGACCTCGCAAAAGCCTTCACTACAATACCCCACTCGGGCATTATAGATAAGCTCACCAGTTTAATATAAACCCTTATGTCACTAGATGGGTTGCAAACTGGCTCAAGGACAGAACCCACATGGTTAGAATTGCTGGAGCCATGTCAGACTCCAAACCAGTTACAAGTGGCATCCCTCAAGGCTCAGTCCTGGGACCTCTCTTGTTCGGTATATATTTCTCGGAGGTACATGCCAACATGGAAGGACTGTGGCTGACCAAGTTCACAGATGACTGCAAACTAGGCGCAATAATCGACTCTCCAGCCAACACAAGCATCCTACAAAAGGGCCTCATAGAAACAGACAACTGGTGCCAGAGCCATGGACTCAAGCTAAAAGCCAAAAAGTGTATAGTCATCCCCTTTGGCAAAAACAAAGTGCCCACAAATTACCACATAGGTGGTAATCCATTAAGTACAGAAGAAGTAATTAGGGACCTGGGGACCCAAGTTGATAGCAATCTCTCATTTGAAAACAACGTGGCTAAAGTGGTTAGAAAAACATTTTACATAGCCCACCTAATCATGAAGGGATTCACATATAGATCAGGGGAGGTCATCGTGCCTCTTTACTCATCCGTCATCAGGCCCATAATTGAGTACAATGCCCCTTTTGGGATGTACCTTACCAGACACCTGCAGCAACTGGAAAGTCCCCAAAAGTACCTCACCAAGAGGATCAGAGGGCTCAAACAGATGCCGTATGCTGCCTGGTTAAAGAAACTCCAACTCTACTCAGTGGCGATCTGTGCCTGACGTATAAAACCATGTCCAACCCGGAATTAATGGACATGCTGCACCTCAGAAAATCCAAATCCCATTGAGCTACGCGCTCGAGAGACTTGAACCTCAGCACTGAAATAAATAGGACATGCTGGAGGGACAGACTTATAACCCAGAGGCTCCCTTCACTCTGTAATAAAATCCCAGTCCAGGTTAGGCAGAGTCCCTGATTGACTGTCTTCAAGAAGAATCTTGATGAGTTGATGGGAGATCGTAGGTTTACCCTGGGTATCAATTCTGTGTCACTGTTAGACAGAGGCACAGTATACTAACCTTGAAAAAGGGCATAGCAAAATTCATTTAAAATGGGTGGCGAAAGCCAAACATACTCTGGCTAGGCTTATAAATGCCCTAGGGCAGATAGCCTAGTATGAACCTATGAACCTATGAACATGTACCTGTGGCATATGACCCCCATGTCTGCCCACATGCAGCATGTCAACCCCTACATGAATGGGTTACGGCCCATGCACACACCGCCCTCCCCATAGCAGTATCATGACAAGCCTGCTGAGGTCATCTAATATGAAATACACCTTTGGGGGAGCTGTAGCTCAATAATCCCCATGGTGCGTCCCATAACTGTGTACTGCTGTACTGATAAACTAGTTAGGTAGTAGTCCTAACCCCAGACTTGGCAACTGTGTGAGTGTGTGTATGTGTGCATGTCTCAATCTCTGCCTGTGTAGAGAGAAATACTTTCTAGGCTACTCACACTCAGTACAGTTCATATACACAACACTGGCAAGGCCGCCGATGTCACGTGCCTAGAATTACACCTCTGATGAAATCATAGCCCAGTAATCTCCGTAGCGTGTCCTATAACTGTGCACTGCTGTAGTGTGATAAAATAGTTAGTTAGGTGTTCTAACCCCAGACCTGGCTTGTGTGTATTTGTGTGTCTGGCTGTGTAAAGAGCAATGCTTTGTAGGCCACTAACACCCCATACAATACATATACTCGACTTTGGCAAGGCTGCTGATGTCACTCACCTAGAAATTCACCTCTGGGGAAATCATAGCTCAATAATCTCTATAGCATGTCCTGTAACTGAACATTGCTGTAGTGTGATAAAGTAGTTAGCTAGGTGTTATAACCCCAAACCTGGCAACTGTGTGTGTGTCTAAATGCGTAGAGAGCAATGCCTTTTTAGGCCACTCACACCCTGTACAATTCATATACTCCACTTTGGCAAGGCTGCTGATGACACTCACCTAGAAATACACCTCTGGGAAAATCATAGTCCAGTAATCTCCATAGTGTGTCCTGTAACTGCACACTGCTGTAGTGTGATAAAGTAGTTAGATAGGTGTTCTAACCCCAGTCTTGGCACCTGTGTGTGTGTGTGTGTGTGTGTGTGTGTGTGTGTGTGTGTGTGTGTGTGAATCTGTCTGTTCATGACTGAGTGACAGACAATGCTTTTTAGGTCACACACACTCCTTAGAATTCATATACCCAACTTTGGCAAGGCTGCTGATGTCACTCACCTAGAAATACGCCTCTGTGAAAGTCATAGACCAGTAATGTCTGTAGTGCAGCCTGTAACTGTGTACTGCTGTATTCTGATTTAGAACTGTGGTAGGGTTCCATTACCACCCATGGCAGTTCTGGATGTTTTGTGTGTGTTTCAATGTCTGTGTATGGAGCAATGCATCATAAGCTACTCATGTGCAGTACAATTCAAATGCCCTGTGTTGCCAATCCTGCTGAAGTCATTAATTGTGAAATACTACTTTGGGGAAAAAGTTCCCTGTAATCACTGTGGTGCGACCTATAACAGCTCTGTGCTGTACTCTAATATAGAGCTTAGCATGGGTTCAATACCCACACATGATAACTGTGGATGTTTTGTGTGTGTCTCACTGTTTGTGTAGGGAGCAATGCATTTTAGGCTAATCACTGACAGTACAGGTGAAATGCCTTACTTTGGTAATCCTGCTGATGTCTGTCACTGTGAAATACACCTTTGGGGAAAAAAAGTACTCCAGTAATGTCCATGGCGCGTACTATAACTGTGTAGTGCTGTAGTGTAATAAACTAGTTAGGTAGGGGCTCAACTCCCAGACATGACAGGTGTGTGTGTGTGTGTGTGTGTGTGTGTGTGTGTGTGTGTGTGTGTGTGTGTGTGTGTGTGTGTGTGTGTGTGTGTGTGTGTGTGTGTAACTCATTTCCTGTGTAGAGGTGAGTGTGTGACACCTGTGGACAATGTGGAGGGGGTTTTACTCATAACTTTTATATTGGCCCTACTATATATCACAATGTCAACCATACAGGGATAACAGATGTAAATTAGCTGGGAGGCTGGGGTGCAAAGCCATACCCATACATGTGACATCAAGGCCAGCCAATCCAAATTATCAATCCCACTATTACCCAGAACACACACTCAACCCATGTGCCATATGCACACACATGCCTAGACAACAGCCAATATGTGGTTAGTACACTGCATATTAGCCACTGATAGTAACTATACAGTGACAGCAGTGGGCTACAGAGGGCATGTCACCCTGGCTATCTGTCCAATATGCACGTACATGCAGACAGTGCACCTCCACCATGTTCCCCAATGGACACCTGCACCGATTGTGGTGCCTCCACATGTGACTCACAATGGACATACCATGCCTGACAACATGCCCTTTATAGACAGATGACACTGACATCAGCGAATGCTGTTGGCATGCTATCAGTGTAGGTGAAGAGTAAACCTGCTGCCCATTACCAATTCCTGCCACAGGTGGGCAAGACTGGCACAACTGATGATAAGCTGTGTTCACAACATGGGCCAACCACCCCAGGTACAGTTCCACATGTCACTGTATATGCATGTGGGAAGTGTGCACATCCCAGACACCATTCATGTCATGGACTAAGGAACACATACATGGTATGTGGTGTACAGCATTGGCCACACATAATAGTCACCCAGCTGACTGGATGGGGGATGCAATATCCACCTGTGTGGGCAAATGCAGTAACTACAGCCCTGAGCTACAATGCAAACCATTGTCATGTGGCCTGATGCCATGGTAAACCCATTGCCTACCCTTGTACAGCCTGCTGGCACAGTTGACCACCACACACCCGTGTAGACATGCACCCATGCATGTCAGAACTAGCACCCTGTGTGTACGTGTGTGTGTTGTATGGTGGTATGTCCACATCCACACTCACTACAACCCCCAGGGCATACTGAAGCATGCTGTCTGATGTCTTACATCTCCTCATACTCTTTGCCCATACGGCTTCCGTATGACCCATGTGGTGCATGTGATACCTGCACATTGATGTGTTGTGGCAATCCCACTACTGATGAGATGCATTCCTGACCCTGCCAAGTGTGTTAATGTGTGTGCATCTCTGTGTGAGTGTGCCTGTGTTTATGCTGGCACATGTTCATGCAGACAGGCACGTGTACGACACCTACTGTATATCTATCATATCCCTGTTGCAGATGTCACTCACCCTGACATATATGTTTTGAGTGCTCCACATCAGGTAAACCATGTGGTGCATCCAATAACTGCATCGAACTGTGATAGCACTACATAGTTGTCGGGGGTTTGATACCCTGTGCTGGTAGGTGTGTTACACAAGCATGCTTCAGTTTTACCCTCCCACCCCTCCCTGACATGTATCTGCATCTGTCTGCCTCCACCACTCCCTCTCTGGTGGATGTGGGGACCCACACCTGCCTTGCTTAGGCAGCAGCATGTGTATGTTCCGTGATGCTCATGATCAGCTGATGGCATCTGCAAGAATTGCAGCCCTCCCCTAGCTGATTGCATGTGGAACAGCTGTGGTAACAATCCCATAGTCAATTGCATGGAAACACACTCCATTACCTAGGAACATTATGGTGGTGTTGGGCCTTTGCAGTCACTGTGAGCAGAAACTAGATTTGATGTTTGGCAAACAGCATCCCAGATGGATTGGGGATTTACCTCTAACAACATACACTGTGGGAAGAGGGCAACCAACAGGAGGGGGGTGTGCCTGCCCTGACTACAGATTGTAAGTGCTGCTATACTGCATTTGGAGTAATGTTGGTTTAACAATATTTGTCTGGATATGCCTGTCGTACATGTCGCAATACCTCCCTTATCAGTTCCATGCATATGAGGAATCCCCATCTGCAGGGTCATTTGCAGACTGGGCAGTGTTGTGCCTATGGTTTCATGTTTTAGCCACAGTGCATCAATCTGTGGAATGCAGAAAGTAGTGTGAGGACTGCAGTCTGTAGATGGTGAAGGCAGTGACAGTTACTGACATCATATCCCTCATAGGACATATGTTGCAACAAACCCTGTTATGATGGAATTTATATGGAGTTATCACAGTAACATGTCTATACTGGCTCTGTGTATGTGCTGTCAGCCACACCTCTGTCAACCTTTGTACATATGGTGTGCATGAAGTGGTGCATATGTGCTGTACAATATAAATACTGTCATCATATCTAAAAACAAGCCAATGATATATCAGATTGCTACACATGTCATGTATAGTGGTGGTTATATTTCATGACATAAGCTGGACATTCTGCGGATGATTGTACAGTACTGAGGTCTGTGTAGTGACGGTGAGTGTTGGCAATGTGTGTATTGTTAATACGTACCTCAGCCTGTGTACAGGCGGTTGTAGATGTCATTGTTCTAGCTCCGCTTCTCTTAGATGTTACATGCTGCCCTACTGTATGGTACCATTTTGCAGTACATGTTGGTAGGGCCATACACACACGTCTCATACAACAGACAGCCATCATGACAAACTGTGTAGCAGCCCAGTATATGTAGAGTCATTCTGTGAGTGGCACATATGAGGATAGTGTAGAACAGATAGTCCATATACTGCAATATTATGCTAGCTTACCATATGCAGCTGTGGCTGTGTTCACATTGGTTGTGGTTATGCACTTTCACACAGGTGTATCTTACCCTGTGCTGTGACATGGCTGTTGAGCCTGCTATATATGCAGATACATGTGCATTACCCCATATGAGATGTAGGCCAGTGTTGAGCCAGTCTGCCTGTAGCCTGCACAGTGCATTGTTACATGCCTAGCAGCTTAGTGTACTTAACCAGTGGAATGTTATGTGCAGTTACTCGCCAGATGTACTGCTGCTGGACCTCCCTTAAATGTTATGTATGTCAGACAGAGCAGTGGGATGCTGTACAGATGTATGTTAATATCTAGTGGGTGTTGTGTGTCCATGGCACCCCTGTACCAGCAGTCATTATGTGTCAGGCCAAACAGGAGTGTGTAAATCCAACACCTATGGTTCCAAATTTATACCAGTCGTTATGTGTTATACCCATCTACATGACTGTCGACATCCATACTGTCAGGCCTGGTACACATGTGGTGCACTAAGAGATCATATGTATACCTCTGGACTGTACAGGGTGTGTCCGAAGTTCAACATATAGTGGCCAATATCTCTGCTGCACTCCACATGGACAATACATGCTAGCAGCGGTACCTTACAATGATTTCCTTAGGATGTCTGTCAGTAGCCAATGGCACACATGTTATAAGCAGATGTCAGCATCCACACATGCCATGTCTGTGAAGACACTCCCAATGACAATAGCAACAGTCTAGTAATATACCTGCTATACATAGCTGTCATCCCCTTGCACTACTACTGTGGGAGTGTAGGGGCTGGCATATGGCTACACTCCATGTCCAGCAACCACCCACCATAACTCCGTGCAGCATGTGGCCGCGGTCCCTTTACATTTCCTGTGTGATGGACATCCATCCTGTGTGTGGGCATCAGTGATACGGGCAGCAGGTAGCAATACCTCTTACAGGAGAACCTGCATACTCAGAGCGGACACATATTTGTAGGAGGTTCAGGAACTACAGACAGACTGTTGGTAGAGTTGTGTAATGCTTTGCATAGTACTGGTGTTACAGGGTATGTCTGTGTGTGTGGAATCACTACTAAATACTGAACGCCCAAAATCCCAATGCTTAAAACACCGAGACCACATGCCCGAAACCCCACAATACCGAATATTTAAAACCGCGAAATTCAAAATCGCGAAAGTTACACAACCAAACAGCACACACATACATACACACACCCCCCCACAACCAAACAATGCATCCTACACTAGACATAGGCAGGGGGGCAAGCCCCCCTGCACCCCTCATGTGGGGGATGCACCCCCACACCCCCCTACTTTATTATTCTATCTCCGAAATTGCACAAATGGACACACAAGGCAAACTCAAACCCACACATTACAGTCCCTCACACACACACCACAGTCGCAACACACACTTACACACACTACACCCCTCACAAACACACTTACACACACATACTTACCTGAACCGCAACACCAGAAGCGCTAACGCAAAATCCCTTAGCATCGGGATTTTGCATTTTGCACTGCTGTTCTGTCAGTAATGCGGGGTTTTGGTCATCTGGTCTTGTTTTCAGCGTTGGGATTTTGGGCATTCGGTATTTTGTAGTGATCCCATGTGTGTACATACTAGTGTACCTTGGAATGCAGTCTGTCAGCATAGCTCACTACTGTGGGCCTAACCTCTTGCTGGGCAGAGGTATGCCTATCATGCGTTGTCTGTCCACCACACAGGTCCTGTGTCAGATATGACACTGGCAGTGTGTGTGTTGTGTGCTATTGGTACATGGCTACATCCATGTCTATATCTAACCTCAATTCCCTAACTAAGGGTATGTTGCAGACTATCCTGTAACACCAGCTCCTTGCATAGTGCATGGCAGCAGTGTTCCACATATATGCCTGTGTTCCAGCCTCTGTCCCCCATCTACATACCAAGCTGTGCACATATGTCATGCTGTTGGGGGTTGTTCTGTAGTGGGCTGCGAGTATATCACACTGCCATTGCTGCCCTTAGTCCACTGCTGTTGAATCCCCCACACATACAGTGGGGCTGGGGCCATATATGTGTGGGTGTCCCCTACACAACACATGAGCACCCTTATGCACTGCAGAGGCCAGTGCATGTAACAGTGGTATATGGTCTTGTATTATTTAGTCCAGGTGGGGAGCACCATAAATGACCTAGGCTGTTACAAATGTGGGGGTATCAGGGGTGAGCTGCCACAAGGTATGTGGATGTACAGTACCGTATACTCCACCTATATTGGCATTACTTACATGACTTGGGGTACTGCAAGCCTACTGCCTCCTGCCATACAGACTGTTCTGTGCATTATGCCTTGTTATGTTCCGGGTACAACCCATTTGATCACAAAATGTCATTACCTCCTATGGAGTTTGTACAGTGTGTAGATAGAGGCTGCTGAACTACACACCTGCAGTACATACTGTTGATTGTGTGGTACCCTGTGGCCCAGTCTGACAACACTATTATACATTCTGAAGGGTTTGGCTTGGACTGCAACAGTTGTGAATCTTTCCAGACCACTGTATAAGTGTAACTGTTTCACAGTTGCAGTACTCCATTTATATGGTTGTCAGTATTTGAACAGCTATATGATATGGCATATAGGACTGTTATGGTACACAATTAAAGGAGTCCCATTTCTGCAAACCTGTGTGTGGTGTCTCTCCTATGACCTTTCTATTGGTATATGTTTCAGGCAATGATTGACATTAGTATGTGTAGCCCGTACAGTGTCCAGTTGTTCAGGTGTTAACTGTAGGCATAGTGGCTGTTCCATATTGTGTGCACCTCCTACATATGTATCTTACTGTACATATATCTGTGTGTGAATGTGTAGTCACATTTATATATATATATATATATATATATATATATATATATATATATATATATATACACACACACACATATATATATATATATGTATATCTGTATCTGCATATATGTGTCTGTGTATCTGTATCCTGGGGACGTTGACGGCTTCCACATATTACATGTCCTGTGGGAGGCAGACTGTACTTGGTAGTGTATTGCAGGGCGCATGTGTTTGGCTGTGGGGGGATGCCTATTCGTACAAGATGTATAGTGTGTGGGGCCTGTCAGCCCCATTAACAGTGCATGTGGACATAGGTGTATTTGTTAATCTGCAATTGCTATCTACAGATGTATGGCCATATATACCTATACAGATATATTTATCTGCTAACAGATGTATAGGTATATGTGCATAGATAGTGATATATATGCATATAGAGTTAGTACAACAACATATATATTTGAACATATGTGTATCTATACATATATGGGTATGTTGTATCTGTTAAGGTTGCACTATAGTTACATGTGCAGACATCTAGATGTTGGTATACATTCTCTGCACTGTTGCATGACAGGACTGGCTAATATGTTTCTGAAACATTGAATATCAGTGTACCTGTCATGGCTTAGTGGTACATTGGTTTGTTTAAGGTGTGCAGGGTCTTTGGTTTGAGCCTTGCAAGAGCTGTTTAATTTGTTGCTTGCCAGGACATGGACCACTGAATAGAGAGTGATTAGGGCACTGTTAAGCAATTGTAAGCAGGTTTGTGTGTCCTGCCCAGCAACAAAATAAACAGATCCTGCAAGGCTCACAACCAGGACCCTACACATCATACACAAAGTGATTTACCACTAAGCCATGGCAGATATGTATAATCATGATGTTTTCACATACATATCATCCAGCCCAGGTATACAACACTGCAGGGAATGTATTCTGCCATGTAGATGCATTTGTGTGTGTGTGTGTGTGTGTGTGTGTGTGTGTGTGTGTGTGTGTGTGTGTGTGTGTGTGTGTGTGTGTGTGTGTGTGTGTATATATATATATATATATATATATATATATATATATATATATATATATATATATATATATGGGTCTACTGCTTTTCATCAAATACCACGTATTCGAAAAAGAGCAGTAGACCTCTCAGTTACGTGAAAGTGCACTTATTCGAAAGTGCACTTTTGCAAACTCAGCTTCTACGAACAGATCACACCACAGTGGAGGACAGCAGGAAAACGTGCTATGTCCTCCACTGTGGTGCAGTATTTATGGACCTTAGGGTTAGGGAATGGGTCATGGTAAGGGGATAGCCCTACTAGCTATCCCCTTACCATGACCCACGCCCTAACCCTAAGGTCTGTAACTGCTGCACTAAACATCAGTATGTAGCCTGTTCGTTGAAGCGGGTTTCGCAAAAGTGCACTGTTGATTAAGTGCACTTTCGCGTAACCCAGGGTCTACTGTGTGAGTTTGAAGAAGTGTATGTAAATACATATATATATAGATATGCATACAGCCATAGATATGTATATATCCACATGTCCACATATATACAGCACTAGGAATGCATATATGTCAGCATATATATGGCTCACCTTTCAAAGGGAGAAATCCGTGTGTCCGGAAGCTGGAAGGCCAAAAGTATGTTCTCAACATTGCACAATCTTGCAATACATGCATCGAATATGCAATGAACAAATGTCATTATGCATTCGCTCATTGCAGATTAGGCAATTTTGTTGCAGATGCCACTATAGTGGGGATGGGGAATAATTGCCTATCCCCACTGTAGTGCACACTAGGAGTTCATATATCACAGTAGGGGGGTTGTGGGGGGCTCAGCCCCCCAGAGGGGTGCAGGGATTCATGTCCCCCTGCCATTACGATATGTATTCCAACTTGCAGTTCAACAGTCAGCGAAAGTGCCTTTAGAACTGCAGTTGTTTTAACTGTGGTGCAGTAAGAAATGACGGGTTAGCCCTTTCGGTTTGCAGAAAGGGCCATTCAAAGGAATGATTGTCCCCCTGTCAAAGTTGAACACATATATATATCAATATAGGTATATATGGACATACATCTGTAGATGGAACTGGGAACATAACCACAACATATATGTCCACATGCACCATTGATGGGTTTGAGAGACCCAAGCAACATACATCTGGCATGGATAGGTATCCCCCCAGCCAAATACGTCTGGCCTGCAATACAATACCAGCCTTAGCAGATCCCATAAGCAGGACCCTACATGACAAGGGCAGTACATGTTAACAGTACTCCATCCCACCTGTAGGATGTAAGGCTGGCATTACTAACATATCATGCAGTACAGTGAAGTGACGTGCCATGCTTGAGGGAACCCTCTGGGCAGGTGCAGGTAGTAGCTGGGATCCCTCATACAATCCAAATGCCCTACACCTGACAATGGATTCACCAATGTTGGCAGGGACATCTACAAACCCACCATGTCAGCTGGGAACTACAACCCAGTAGCCTGATGACCTTGGTCTGCAGGGACATGCAACATATCAACAATGAACCCATGGCCAATGTCACTGGTTATCTCAACACACGAGACCCTGCCAATGTTGGACTTGTCAAAGACAGAGAATACAACCTGAACCTGGTATACCTTCTTAATCCAATCATGACAGGTGTAGATGAGGGTTAGGAGGTGCACAATGCCTATGCAGATCATAGCAGGCTTTTGTACACCATCCCATTTGTAGGAATGTGTGTAGTTGTTATGGGATCCACATCCATTCACAGAATATGTTACCACCAGGACTGCTTGGCATATGCCAACATACCACAGGTGCCATTCTGTGGACATACAGTCCTTCACAGGTCATAGATGTGTCAATGCCCTCCTCCACACTGTTGAGGTGTGCAGCACTACTGGGGTTGCTATAACTCACTGAGTGTGTCTTTTGTGGACACAACTGCCATTATTGCAGTTACTGTTGCGTCTATCCCCCTACATAGCTGTCTGTAATACTGTACAGTGTATGTAATTAGGTTGTTAGTTGTTGTTTATACCA
Organism: Protopterus annectens; assembly: GCF_019279795.1. NCBI lineage: Eukaryota > Metazoa > Chordata > Ceratodontiformes > Protopteridae > Protopterus > Protopterus annectens. The sequence goes on from NC_056745.1 coordinate 1,260,090,344, forward strand.
TTCACAGTAGTTGAGCACCTCACACCCTCCTAAGGGTAGGGCTATGCCACCGGCATTGGCACACACATGTTCCTTAGGTGAGGATCGCAGTAGAGTGGGGAGAGGGACATACATCCTGCTGTTAGCATGTTCAATGTTATCCACATTGCAGACTGCATATATAGCACTGTGTGGTTGTGCCTATCTTGTCTTGGTGGGATTACATGTGCAACAGATGTGTTACCTGCATGGGGACATACCTCCATGTGTACAGTCCTGTACCTGTACTGCATCCAAACCAAAGGCACTGTGTGTTGTACTCAGCCATGGCATGTGTACCACCCAGTACACTTACTGGTGTCCACAATAGAAGGCCTGCTGACACCATTACACCCATCACCCATGTGGCACATGGACAAACACAACACAATCAGAACAGATACTGGTGACAACAATACAACATTGTTAATTACAGCTATGATGCATCATGACTGCACAGCTATACCTTCCAAGATATTAGCATTTCACTTTACTGCTGACAACATGCTACATATCCATTCCATTGCTACACTGTTGTACAGTCACCCTGTGCATCAGAATCATGTTAGCCTGTCCCTGCATTGATGTTATGGATGTCAGGGAGTGGCACAGGTATCATCATATGCTCAGGGTGTGTTGTTGATTTGCCAGAGGCCTAGGCTGAGCCATGCAATTGACAACATGTGTGTATGTGTGTGTGTGTGTGTGTGTGTGTGTGTGTGTGTGTGTGTGTGTGAGTGTGTGTGTGAGGGGGCTGAGTATTGTTATGGGCCACTAGTGATGTTGTGTGTGCAGGTATGCAGTTGCCATAGGTTCGTTGTTTATGTGTGTTTGTTTGCATGCACACAGTTCCTCCATGTGGCTGCCCTATGCAGGGAATTGTGGGACAGCTGCAGACTGTACTTGGCAGGGTTTGCAGTTCACCATCTCTGGTCATAGACACAGGACCTGTGTCTGGCAGGGGTGCTACAGGCAGTATCAGGTACAGAGCCAGACCAAGTACTGTTCCCCGAGTTTGACAGACGTCCACTGGATCCAGGTCCCTCCTGGTACTGGCCAGGGCCACGTGCATGTGGTCTGCTATGATGGTCTGTGGACAGCCCCCCCACAGTGCTGGGGCTGTTACTTCCACTATGGGAGCAGCTGTGACTGGTTGGGTGTCCACAGCGACCTACAGCTGCTGGTGTTGCTGGCAGATTTCCACATAGCCGTTGCAACCATCCCACCCTGTCCTGATGCATGGACATGACATTGTTGATGAGTTCCAATGTCTCACCCCACCATCTATCCATGACCTCGGTGTAATTATGGATGGCACCTGCTAGGTTACAGATGTTGTCAGTTACAGAGGTGTGATGAGACCTCTGCACCCTTAGACCCTGCCTGGTGTCTCATTCCATTCATGTCTGTGCCTCCATGACAGTCTGGAACATGCATGTGGTTGAAATAGATGTGGCCCATCTGCCAGGGGCATGATGACCAGCAGTGCTCCTACAAGCACCCCTACATATCTGCCTATGTGATACCCCGCCAGACATCTGGCTATGGATGCTGTGTCCAGACACACATGCCATAGATACCACACTGTCCTGGCCAATGCCAGCTGTAGGCTGTCCCTCAGCTAGGACCAATGGTGATGAGGTGTGCAGAGGCAGTGTGACTGTGTGCGTGGATGGTGTTGATACATGTGGGTTGTCAACTGGTGGCCAGTGGCAGCCCCTGATGACCCTCCCTGTGCCTCAACACACCTATCTTCATGGTCACTGTCTGTATCAGTGACAGCAGATTCCCTGCAGGGGGGACCCAGCCTCACCTTGCCACCTTTGAGGGGAAAACAGGGAACAGACTGTAAGACCTGTACAACACCACTAAACAGAACACACACACGCACACACACACACACACACACACGCACACACACGCACACACACACACACACACACACACAGACACACACACACACACACACACACACACACACACACACACACACACACACACACACACACACACGTGAGCAGTCGACATACATGGAAACCCATACACTCCACCAGACAGCACCTACAGACAGCTCCTGCAACACCATAACACACACAATAGCAGGTGATGGTGCAGTACAATATCACACACATACCTGTAATTACACACATGTCAGCATGCAGGACATGTGGGGCTCAACAGCATGCAGTGCAACTGTAGTCAATCCCCGTTACCAACATTATACATGGCTGTGATGCATGGCCCCTATTTGTAGGTGATGGCCCTCTCCCTGGACCTCACTGCACCCATGTCCACAGCATTGCTGTGCATCTGTTCAGCACCCTGGCATGTACTGTGCAGCATACCTCATGGGTGTACACACCACTGCAGGATGTGTCTCTGTGTCAGTTGTGTTTCCACTGCTGCTCACAGACTCTGTGTGTTCTTGGATCACATGTGGACACGTGTTTAGTGAATGCTTGATGTATATTTACATATGTCATCATCAGTGGTGCATGTATGAGTGGTAGACTACCATCAGACCAACCACAGACACAATGTACTGTACCTGTGGTGAGTTGAGAGACCATTATCGACCATTATTGGGCCCTGGCTGATGTTGCCTGTGGTACACATAGGTTCATAGGTGAGTACTGGTCTATTGGTCTTGGAGCCTACATAAGCCTAGCCACAGGAGTTCCCAGCCATGCATCACCCACTAATGTTATTCCCCTGTGCCCCTGACAGGCTGTGGCACAGACATGCCACCCAGGGTGTATTCCCCATTCCCCATCCAATTGCCAAGTGTTTCTGTAAAGAGGGCCAATGAGTAGCATTGCCTGACATGTATGGGTAGTCCATTCCAGAGTGTGGTGATTCCCCAGGACAGAGCCCTATCCCTCCAGTATGTTCTGTGTAATGTGTTGATTAGGTTTAGGACTCTGGAGCATGTGTTAGCAGAGGGAGTGGGATGTCATTATATGTAGCATTTTCAACTGCTCTGTGTATGACATAGCTGTGTATGTTGGGCATATGTCATCTGTGCCTGGGCAATGTGCACTGGAGTGTAGCCACAGTGGTCTGAGATGGACTGTGTATTTCATGTGTTTGAGGCTGGTAATCCCATTAATGAGGTGTGTGCTGTGTTAGTGCACATGTACAGCATGCACTATGTGTAGGTGTGTTAGATGTGTATATAACCTACACCTTAGCTATGACATGCACAGTGAATTGTCAAGCATAACCTTAAACCATAATCACTGGCATCCGTCCACTGCCCTGATGGTATCCCAGAGGCACCTACATTGAAATGGGATAGAGTTGATGTCAGTGGCCACAGCTGTGGCATTGCTACAGGGTGGCTGCAATATTACAGTACAACAGCTGAAGTCCACAGCACTACAGTTTATGCATTACTGCTTATCAGTACTACACAGCAATATACCCCACATCTCACATATGCATGATCTACCTGTACAGCTGCATACACTGCAGTAGTCTACTGATATGCCCTGGAACCTTACCTGCATGCTCAACGTGTTGTGTGTGAGTAGCACACACCTCCATGACTGTATAAGTCTGAAGCTCTTGCAGGTGGGCAGGTGCTACTAGGCTGATGAGCAGCTCCTCCACTCTGGTGAGGGGGTTGGATGTTATAGCCCCCCCTGTTGCAAGATGGTCACCCTGTATGGCAGCGGCACAACAACATACTTGCCGGAGCAGGTCACTACAATGGTGGCAGACCTGCTCATAAGTACGGCTGTGCATCCCCACCTCATTCACCCTGCAGACCACCTCATTCACCCTGCAGCCATGTGGAATGATGTGGTCTGCAGGGTGAATGAGGTGGGGATGCACAGCCATACTTATGAGCAGGTCTGCCACCTCATTCACCCTGCAGCCATGTGGAATGATGTGGTCTGCAGGATGAATGAGGTGGCAGACCTGCTCATAAGTACGGCTGTGCATCCCCACCTCATTCACCCTGCAGACCACATCATTCCACATGGCTGTTCTCTCCTGCTGGTCCTGGCTTGTCCATGAGCACAACAGCTGATAGTTGTGGATGATACTGGGATGATAATCTCTTCCTCAGCGGCACTGTGGGCGGGGTTGCTCGGGTGTGCCATACTCCCTGAAAGACATGATGGAAATATGTCTGAGCAACTCATATGTCAAGTTTACCATAATACAATACACATATCAGTTTCCCACCACCATATCAGCTCCAACATAATGATCACACTATGCTAGTGGTATGTGTCTGGTATGTGTACTATTGGGCCATATATTGTATTGTACAACACATTCTGCTATGTGGTTATAGATATGCTCCCTGTGGGGACACTAGAGTTGCAGGGCTGTTACAGGGTATTTCACCTGCATGCCACTGTCACTGCCACTATGTTTCCACATATGCATGTGGTAGGTCTGCTATGTGGTTGCTACACATCTGCCATTCTGTGGTATTGGGGATATCTATGCATGCTGTTGGACATGTTCTGGGATTGCGTGGACTATTACAGGCCACGTATGTTAAATGACAGTTACACACCAGTATGTGTAGGAGTTATTTGCCAGCAGGAACAGCACTCCAACCTAATGTGCACATGTTACCAGTCCACATCACATCCGTTGCCCACCATGGAACTTCATTATCTACTGTTCCATCACTACCTTCATGTGGAACCACCTCAGGGAATGGTGTCCCTCCCCCATGGAGCACACACAGACATGTGTCTGTCACCCAGTTAGGTCATGCGTATTGTGCATATGGAGCTCCACAGAGATATGGGAGTATGTGCTACATCACCTAGACGCATGCAGTACACATACACAAGGTACGACATGCATGTCCCTCCTGCCCAGCGCACAGCCCAGGTACCTTTAGGTCCATGTAGATGCTATTGTGACTGTCCATGGGTGGACACCATGTTCCCTTTGTTCCCATGTGAGGGCTCAATGGCCTCTACATTCCTAATGTAACTACCCGTCCACAGTGTTTAAACACCACATGTGTCATATACCAGCCCTGCATGCTGTCTTGTTTGTCACCCAACCAGACCTACATACCAATATGTGCCTAATACCCTTCAACAACATATATATCCCACCATCTCATACAATTGCAATGTGTTCCCAACATGGGTTTCACACCTCACTCCACACTCCATCTTGCAACCATGTACTGGTGTGTAGGTATGTTGTGTATTGAAGTGTGACGTTCTCTCATAAATGTCATGGCAGGGGAAATGTATTGACATGTATATATATATTTACATATTATATATATATATATATATATATATATATATATATATATATATATATATATATAGATATATATATATGTATATGTATACACACATATATATATCTGTCTGTATATATATATATATATATATATATATATATATATATATATATATGTATATATATATATATATACATATATATATATATATATATATATATATATATATATATATATATATGTATACATATATATATATATATATATATATATATATATATATATATATATATATATATATATATATGTATACATAAGTGCATATATGTGTAGATATCATTTTTATGTTGTTTATATATCTATATGAATGTATAACTGTCTGAGATTCTGTACACATACACAGCTGTGAATATGTATCACACATATATTTATCTGTATGTGGGTGCATACGACCATCTGGACTGCACTTATATACCCTCTTTACTTCACAGATGAACTGTTCGGCCTTGCTGCAACACAGACAGGTGTCACATGTGAACACAGACTAACATTGGGGGGTATATATGGTGACAAACATTAGATAAGCATATTATACTGCTATGGCAGTTGGGCATGCTATGCTACACTTTAACATGACTGTCCTGCAGGTGGTGTGGTCTCTCACCCATATGTCTATTATGGCAGTATTAATGCCCCCACCAGCCACTGGCCACAGTAATTTACAGAACACAGATATCATGGGTCACATCTTTGCCATTCACTGCTGGTCTGCACATTTGCCAGGTGTGTCTCACTGTCCGCAGGGACTGACACTACTGTCCAGTGCTGCTGTTGAGCACAACATCATTACAGGAAGAAGTACTGATGTCAAATATAAATCCTTTCACAGTATACATCCTATTATTCTATTTCATATACTACATGTTAGTAAATGCATATCTGTTTCACATACCTGTTATGTTGTTTCTGCTGTAACACAACCACGAGCTTTGTGAACTTTCTTGAAGGTTTTATTTTTTATTTTTTCCTCTCTCTCTCTCTCTCTCTCTCTCTCTCTCTCTCTCTCTCAGTCTCTCCAGTAGAGTGAATGAGCTGCTATGAATAGATTGCAGCATGCTTTTGTTGGTATTGCACATGATCAGGTGGTGGCCTCTGCACCAGTGTCCACCCATTGCTAATTGCATGCAGCCTGCTGTGTAGTACTTCAGATAACCACTGTCATGGCAACCCTGTACTATAAAGTGTTGCCTTCTGTGGGCGTTGTCCCTTCACCTTTACAGTATGGATGACATCCTTCCTGTGTGTGGACATCAGTGTTACAGACAGCAGGTAGCAATACCTCTTACAGCAGAACCTGCAGACATAGGGCAAATCCACATTTAAGTAAGGTTCCTGACCTACAGACAGCGTGAGTAGTGTTGTTGTGTGCAATGTATCTTGCTGTTCTTACAGGGTTTCTGTGTACATGGCACTTTTTCATGGAATGTTGTCTGGCTGCATAGCTCTCAACCGTGGGCCTATCTGTATGATACCAGGGGGATTGTCTGTTAGGTTTTGTCTGTGCACCACACATGTATTGTCCCAGATATATCTGTGGCAGTCTGTCTATTGAGTGCTATCAGTACATGGCTACATCCATTTGTATTTCAATGTCGTATTCCTGCATAAGGGTATGCTGCAATAAATCCTGTAACACCAGTAATTTCCAGGGTGTGTAACAGCAATAATGCAAATATGGCCCTATGTTCCTGCCTCAGTCCTCCACATATATGCCAGTCTTTGTCCTGCTGTGATACAGGAAGGGTTGTTAGGTAATGACCTATCATTATTTACCGCTAGCATTAATGCTATCATCCCAGTCATGTCATAGACTCCCACACCAACTGTTGGGCCAGGTCCATATATATGGGGGCAACAGCTGGAGAACACATATGTGCCCCTGTACATTCCAGAGGTAAGTGTGTGGTACACAGTGTTCCTTGCCCTTGTACAGCCTTTTATGGGGAGGGTCTATGCCAGTAACCTAGGCTATGGCACCTTTTCAGGGATATAACTGTTAAGATGAGGGTCATTCAGTGTGATAGTGAGATGTTAGGTTAAGCAATGTTATGTACAAGATACTGTGACATAAACACAAGTGCTACTTTTCCCCCAAGGGCTTGACTACAGGGTGTAATTGGAGGCTGCTGAACTACATCTGTAATTGTTGATTGTTACGTATCCTGAAGGCAAAACCTGTTTCTACTGTTGTACTAATTGAAGGCCTTGGCCTGGACAGCACAGTATGGTATATATGCACATTGCTTGCATCTACTGCTTTGTGTGGTCTTGCATTCATGACTGATTACATATTTCAAACCTTACGCGGTGTCAGTACTGGCATACATTATTGTATAGTACAGGAATAAAGGTTATCTGTGTATGCATACCTGTGTGTTGTGTCATGTCCTTTGAATTGTGAGTGGGTATATGTTTAATGTCAGTATTCTCATTGGTTGGAATGGTTGCCACACTACACATTTCGCAGGTGCCAGTTGAACGGCCTGTGGCTGAGGGATATACTTTGCACCCAGTATTTCCACACTACTTCTACATATGTATGGCTACTGATACCTTTTTGTGTGTATATGTATATGTACCTATATATATCTCGTATGGATATATCTATATATGTATCTATAGATATATGCATCTGTATATATATATATATATATATATATATATATATATATATATATATATATATATATATATATATATATACAATTGATGTTATATAATTATTTGTGAGTCATACATTAATATATATCTACATATAGCTGTCTATCTGTGTATATTTACAGATATATATCTGTCCATATATCCATGCATGTTCGGCTCATATTTTGGCTTGTTCCTCATTCACTTGGCAATTGTCATGGATGATCGCAGCATTGAAGTCAGTAACTAGTGGCAACACTTTTGTGTTTCAGACTTCATCTCCAACTACATATGTGTACTAATACATATAACTGTGTAACTAGCAACATTTTAAGTGTATCATTATGGAACTCATAAATGGAGAGATTGGGAACCTCCAAACACTTGACCCCACACAGTTCGGCTTTGTCAAGGGCAGATCATGCCTCCTGAACCTGGTGGACTTCTTTGAGACAGTTACTCAGGCTATAGATAAGGGAAAGGAGGTACACATGGCTTACCTTGACCTTGCTAAAGCATTTGACACCATTCCCCATTCAGGTATTATTGATAAACTCACCAACCTGATGACATACAAACATACAGAGCCATGTCCTACCCAGAACTGTTGAACATGCTCAATCTTAGCAAAACAAAATCTACTCGAGCTACACGCTCTAGGGATATAAACCTCAGCACAACAATGAATAGAACATGCTGGAGGGATAGATTCCCTTTGCAAAGACTTCCCTTGCTATGTTGCCTGATTGTGCTGCATGATATATTTGTGAAAACATCAGGTTATGTATATCTGCCATGGACTAGTGGTAAATCACTTTGTGTATTGAGGGCAGAATCCTGGGTTCGAGGCTTGGAGAGGCAGTTTATTTTGTTGCTGGGCAGAACAAGGGATGTTGGCTACAGAGTGATTAAGGCACTTTTAAGGGGTTGTAAGCAGGTTTGCAGTTGTAAGCAGGTTTGCGCCAGTTTGCGAAATGGTAAGCACTGCCACCTGCCGCTTATGTTTCCTTACAGTCGGTTAGCTTCGAATTTCTCAACCTGTGTAGGCATAGCGTACCCCCAAGCAAACCCACTTACTGTTGCTTAACGGTGCCTACTGCCACTTACTATCATGCTAATTCCTTTAAAAGAAAAGAAAAAGGGGTTGCAAGGACAGTGGTGAAAAACGGGGCACAAAAAGGGAAAGACAGTAGGGAAAATAGCTAGGCGTGTGCAGGAAGGGTTTAGGAAAGGTTCATAGCTGCCTATTTCTTCTACAGCAACAGCTGTGCATATACACTATATTTGCAGGTAGATTTGGACCCTAAATCCCCTGGGAGAGGGGTGAGGATGACATATATTCATTGTGATGCCAATTAGACCAGATTACATGTGTCCAGTGGACACGTGTGCGAAATGGGCATCTATGTGTGGTGCGTGATTTTTTTGTGACCAGATTGCCCTTTTTCTTTTTGTCAGGTGAGAGTGGGATGTTGGGAAGGGGTAGTTGGTATATTCAGGGAGGTAGGTTGGGGTAGGTTAACAGACAAGATACACAAGATGCATACAGGGCCAGTATATGACACATGTGGGGGGTAAACACCTTGGACAGGGAGGGGTGTTTGGAAGTCGCAAGCCCATGAGCCTCCAACTGGAAACAGTGGGACTGAGGTCCCAACCCATGGGAAGTCCCCTCTACGCCCGCTCCGAGGGGGGGCAAGCCCCATCTCCTGCAGCGGTTCCACCCGAAGGTGGAGCAGGGCCCACGAAGGAAGATGTCCCAGCCTGGGCCCCAGATGTGCTGGTGCCTGGTGCCATGGCCAGCTGAGGTGGGATTGGTGGGTCCGGTGGGACCGGCCTTCCCATACGAGCTGTGTTGTCACAGGTTTATGACAGATATGGGTTAATAACAGTCAACAGCATTCAGGATTAGTTATAACAGCATGCATAGGTATTCCCATTAACCCAACACACCAGATTTAACACAATTGCAGAACACATGCATATATGGAATAACAGTAGCCATTACAGGTGCATGCAGGTTTCATTGATGGCAACAGGCCACCAATATGGGTGTATTTTCACATGGCACATACATAGAAACACATGTGAATATTTATTCACCATTAGGAGATATGTCCAAACAAAAGTGTGGAGTGTACACATACCAGTTGAGAAGTGTCATTGTGTTATTATGCACATATGGTAGGAGTGAGAGAGAGACTTCAATTAACAACTAATATATCCTTGTAGTTTACACAACATTCTTAGACACTGTAGTGGTATTTCCCTTTCATGTATTATTACACTACACAATATCCTTATATTGTACACCTGTATGTTTCTAAGTTATTATATACATTACCTGCATCTTACATACAGGCATGACATGCTGCAGGTGTTAATGCAACATATGTTGGGTATTGATGACATACACTTTGGGTGAGGTGCTAGAATGACAGGTTTGTTTCCATATACATTCTCTGACTATGTATATGTTTGAATATCAGTTATATGTCATTGACAGCTGCCTAGATGTCTTGGAACATCACACTAGATTTTCAGGGGAACAGGGTACCAAGCTGGTGATATGGGCCATTTATCTGGACATGCTGGACAAATTGGAACAGTTGTTGGGTATGAATATGCATACAACTTACATTTTGAACATTCTAGCAAATTCTGTACGGTTGTTGGGTATAAGTATGCATACAGCTTTCTATCTGGACATTGTATCAAATGTGTACAGTTGTGGGGTATGATTATGCATACAACTTAGTAGCACTCCCAGGATTCAGACCCCTGCTGTGTGTGACAAACTATTATAGCTAACATGACAGTACACTTTGCTATCAGGGTATTGATGTAAAGCTTTCAGGTGTTTTCTATCTAAGTCTCCCTAACTTGTGCAATATAACTGACCTCTTGGCACTTCCAACATTGTTATGCAGGACTTCATATCCATTTTATCTGCATACCATGGTGTGGGTGACACTGCTTAAGATGCAACATTACTATTTATAGTACGGAACAGCTCACCAACATATAGGTTCATAGGTAGGGACTAGGCTATCTGCCCTAGGCCATTTATAAACCTAGCCAGAATGTGTTGGCTTTCACCTCCCTTTTAGACTAGATTTCTGAGCCTCTGTCCAGCAGGGCCATATAAGTGATCCCAGGAGTAAATTTACTCATCATGATTTCTCTTGAAGAGGGTCAGCGAGGGGCTCTGCCTAACATGGACTGGGTTCTATTCCAGAGCGAGGGAAGCCTTTGGGATATGAATCTATCCCTCCAGCATGCCTATTTATTGTTGTGCTAAGGTTTAAATCCCTGGGGCGTGTAGCTCTAATGGATTTGGTTTTCTTGAGGTGGAGAATGTCCAACAATTCTGGGTTAGACATGGCCTTGTACGTCAGGCAGAGATTGTCTCTGAGTAGGCAGTAAGCAACTGAGTAGAGCTGGAGTTTCTTTAGTTGAGCTGCATAGGGCATCTGTTTGAGGGCCACAATCCTCTTGGTGAGGTATTTTGAGGTCTCTCCAGCTGTTGCAAGTGTTGGGTAAGGTACATCCCAAATGGGACATTGTACTCAATTATGGGCCTGATAAGCGATGAGTAGAGGGGCACAATGACTTCTCTTGATCTAGATGTGAACCTTTTTGTGATTAGGTGAGCTATATAGAAGGTTTTTCTAACCACTTTGGCAATGTGATTGTCAAAGGAGAGGTTACTATCTACTTGGGTCCCCAGATCCCTAATTACTTCTTCTGTACTTAGTGGATTACCTCCTATGTGGTAGTTTGTGGGCACTTTGTTTTTCCCAAAGGGGATGACTATGCACTTTTTGGCATTTAGCTTGAGGTCATGGTTCTGACACCAGATTTCCGTCTCCATAAGGCCCTTCTGGAGGATGCTTGTGTCAGCCGGCGAGTCGATTATGGCTCCCAGTTTGCAATCATCTGCGAACTTGGTAAGCCACAGTCCTCCATGTTTACCTGTACCTCAGAGAAGTATATATTGAACAAGAGGGGTCCCAGGACTGAGCCGTGTGGGATGCCACTTGTAAACTATTTAGAGTAGGACATGGCACCTGCAACTCTTACCATGTGAGTTCTATCCCTGAGCCAGTTTGCAACCCATCTTGTGACATATGGGTTAATATTTAAACTGGTAAGCTTATTTATGATGCCAGAGTGTGGTATTGTGTCGAATGCTTTGCGAGGTCCAGGTAGGCTGTGTGGACTACCTTTCCCTCATTTATGGCTTTGGTAACTATTTCGAAGAAGTCAACAAGGTTTAAGAGGCAAGATCTGCCTTTAACAAAGCCGAATTGGGTAGGGTCCAGTGTTTGGAGGGTCCCAATGTCTTTGTTTATGAGATCCATGATGATGCACTCCATAGCCTTGCAGACTAGGCTAGTCAGGCTTATATGGCGATAGTTCCCAGGATCCGTTGTGGCGCCACCTTTGTGGAGTGGGATCACTGTTGCTGTATGCCATTCTTTGGGTACGTAACCTGTGGTAAGGCTGAGTTGGAACGGTGAATTTATGTGTGGGTTTAGTTCATTTTGGAGCTCGTGTAAGATGCAGCCCGGGATACCATCCGGTCCCATTGATGCTGTGTTTTTTACTTTGGAGAGGGCTGCTTTCACCTGTGTGTCTGTGATGTCTGGGGGACTGCATTCTTCTGGGATAGACACTGGCCCTTTTGGAGGGGAAGGGGGGTAAAGTTTGCACTGAACCTGTCCACCAGGATGTTGGCAATGTCAGTGGGTTCATTGTATTTTGTGCCATTTTGCACCAGCTCGGAGCAGATCTGAGAGTTGCCACCCAGACTCTTGATGTAGCTAAAGAATGCCTTGTGATTATCTTTAGAGTCTTTGGTGATTTTTCTTTCAAAGGTAGCCTTTGATGATTTCATGAGGGATCGAAGTTTTTTGCTAGTACTGATCAGTGATGCCTTCCCTTTTTGGGATTTTGCCTTATCATGTAATAGTTTCCTCCTTCTGTTGTATAGCTTATTTATGGCTGGGGTCCACCAGACTGGTCTCCTGTTTTTGGAGAAGTGAGTCTTGGTTTTAGTTGGGATGGCACGATCCATGCATTCCTGTAGGTGCTCATAGAGTGCATTTGTAAAGGATTCTGTGGTTTGGGTAGCATTTTCCATTAGCCCGGGGGCTTTGAAACTTTCCACCTCGGTCCTGAGAAGTGTGAAGTTTGCTTTTGAAAAATCTTTCACAGTGGTTTCCTTGGCTTGGGGTGGGGTTGGGATGTGGATGTCCATTGTGATTAGTTTATGGTCTGATCTTACCAATGAGGGTTTACCTCTGGTGTGGAACATTGAGCCCCCATGTTGGTGATGACCAAGTCCAATATGTTGTCCCCTCTTGTGGGAGTGGTGACCAGTTGTTCCATGGCATTTGAGTTTATAAACTCCAGGAACCGTTGGGTGAAAGAGTTGGGACTTGAGTAGTTTTCCCAGTCAAAGTTTGGGTAGTTGAAATCCCCCAATATCATGGTGTTTGGTGAGACCTTCATATTCTCCAATGTTCTCAGGAATGCCAAGTGGGGGTCCTGAGACAAGGTGGGTGATCTGTAGCAGGCTACAAATTGAAAAGCAGTTTTACTTACTGTCAGTTGCACATGGATGGTTTCCGCTGTCTCGTGCAGTGCCACTAACCTGGAGATGTGGGTATCCTTGATGAAAATGGATACTCCCCCACCTTTAGTATTTCGGTCCGAGTTCTGGGGCTGAAAAGAATGGTATGAGTTGAATCCTGGTAGTGCTGGGGTGCTCCCTGGAGCCTTGAACCAGGTTTCTGTTACTGCACAGATATCAATTTTCTCCATACTGAGTAGTGCCTCGAGTGTGTGCATCTTGAGGTTTAGACTTCTGGCGTTGAGTAGCATTACCCTTAGTTTTTTGTTTTTGGTACTGTTTATGGAGGTGGGTTTCTCTTTTAAGCCTTGTCTAGAAAAGGCACTATTGGGGTGGCAAGATCCTTAGCCAGTATTCGAAAGCCTAAGGGTGACAGGTGCAAGCTGTCCCTGGCGAAGCAACGTGGCTTGTCGAGCATGTAATCCCAGGCTGTGAGACACTGGAACCCCTTTGAGTGACACCAATAGCTTAGCCAATTGTTAAAATTGATCATTTTGTCTTTATACTGTGGCATCATTCTTGGTGAGGGCAAGATGCTACTCAGGGTCAGGGTCATACCGGCCTGGGCTACATGATCAGAGAGCTCCTCTATGTCTCTTTTCATGTAGTCCAGGGAGGTACATCTCAGGTCATTCACACCAACATCGACAATGACAGAGTCATATTTGTACCTTCTGTGGAGTGTCCTGAGTGCTTGTGTTATGTGGCAGATCCTGGCATCTGACAGGCAGCTTACAGTGACTTTTTCCTTGTTCAGTCTGATGAGTGGGACGTCAGTGTGCCTGACAATAGAGTCTCCAATTACTAGTGTATTAGGCGTGTTATTAAGCCTTAGGGGCTGCGACTGCATGGCACACTGACTTTGTGAAGTATGTGATACATGAAAGTTGTTGTGGGGTAGCGGTTGCTTGGACGTCTGCTTTGGAGGTCTCTGTTGTTTTGGCAGATTTTTATTTAGAGCCTCCAAGTATGTTTTTGTGAGTTTATGTGTCTTGTTTGCTGGTGCGATTGGTCTATGTAAGACTGGTTGTGTGGTGCGAGTGTTTTCCTTCTCCTCCTGACTGACTGTGCCAGTCTTGGGTTGAGAGAGCTTGGCCTCCAGTTTGGCTGTATAGTTGCATCTCTCACATATATTTGAGTTTGTTGGAAGGAGGAGAGGGTTGTCTCTGTACATAAGGCAACTGTAACATTGTCTCAAGATTTCCAGATTCACCAGCTGGACTGGAGAGTATACCTGAAACTGTGCTTTGGACATGCCTGGATGGTTTAAAGAACTGATTTATTGATTGTCCAGAATGGACAAATAGGGAGCATTGTACTTCTGGATAGCATAAGGAGGTGTAGAGCTAAAGTTTGTTAGTGCTTACTGAGGAATTTGAGCAAGTGCTGGGCTGTAGAATGAAGGATGAGTGCTTATTTTGAGAGTTTGACTAGTTCTAAGGGAAAAATTGAAGAGCAGACTTTGTGGAGCTGAGGATAGTTTAAAACTGCTTAAATGGCGCTGTGCGACATTGCGTGACATTGCGCAATGCACAAAATCATGCAAAACTGTGCAAATGCGGGTTTTAAGGCAGGGAGCTTAAAAGAGATAGGAATTAGCCCAAAACAGCCAATAGACTACTAGTTGCTGGACTGAGACCACTCCTCCAGGGACAGATAGGCTGCTCAAAGCTCCCCACTCTCACTGGTGAACAGAGAAGCTTCCTTCTATCCAAGTAAGAATATGGGCAACACATGAACTTAGACCACAGCCCAGGATTCAGCAAAACCTGAAATCTGGACTACTCTAGTTCAGAAAAGGTGGGAAACAAGGATTTGTTTTGTTTTTTTTTGATTTTTTTAAAACAGAAACAGCAGTAACTTAACAGAAAACAATGTAAATGCTTTACACAGGCTAGCGCACTTGAGTGTGTAGCCTACAACAGTTAAACAACACAAAAGCGACTTAAAATGACTTTAGGAAGTGCAGAACAAGAAAAATACAAAAATAATACTTATTAAATCTTTGGAACAGCTAGAAACTCACTTTTCGGTGAGAAATTGCAGTTGCAAGAAAAATAGCAGAGAAAAAATACTTAAATCTGTTGAAAGTCTCTCTTTTGTCTCTTTGCTGCTTGTAGCACTATGCAGGACACCACAAGGAGCTGTGCTGAGTTGCATACAGGCGCAAAATTGCGCAAATGCAGGTTTTAAGGCAGGGAGCTTGAAAGAGATAGGAATTAGCCCAAAATGGCCAACAGACTACTAGTTGGTGGCTGAGACTACTCCTCCAGGGACAGATAGGCTGCTCAAAGCTCCCTACTCTCACTAGCGAACAGAGAAGCTTCCTCCTATCCAAGTAAGGATATGGGCAACGCAGGAACTTATACCGCAAACCGGGATTCAGCAAAACCTGAAATCTGGACTACTCTAGTTCAGAAAAGGTGAGAAACAAGGATTTTTTGTTTTTTTGTTGTTTTTTTTACAACAGAAACAGCAATAACCTAACAGAAAACACTGTAAATGCTTTACACAGGCTAGCACACTTGAGTGTGTAGCCTACAACAGTTAAATATCACAATAATGACTTAAAATGACTTTAGGAAGTGCAGAACAGGAAAAATACAAAAATAATGCTTATTAAATCTTTGAAACAGCTAGAAACTCACTTATCGGTGAGGAAATGCAGTCGCAAGAAAAATAGCAGAGAAAAAATACTTAAATCTGTTGAAAGTCTCTCTTTTGTCTCACTGCTGCTTGTAGCACTCTGCAGGACACCACAAGGAACTGTGCTGAGTTGAATACAGGTGCAAAACCACACAAATGCAGGTTTTAAGGCAGGGAGTTTGAAAGAGATAGGAATTAACCCAAAACGGCCAATAGACTACTAGTTGCTGGGCTGAGACCACTCCTCCAGGGACAGATAGGCTGCTCACAGCTCCCAACTTTCACTGGTGAACAGAGAAGCCTCCTCCTATCAAAGTAAGGATATTGGCAATACAGGAACTTATACCACAGCCCAGGATTCAGCAAAACCTGAAATCTGGACTACTCTAGTTCAGAAAAGGTGGAAACAAGGATTTTTTTTTTTTTTTACAACAGAAACAGTAGTAACTTAACAGAAAACACTGTAAATGCTTTACACAGGCTAGCGCATTTGAGTGTGTAGCCTACAACAGTTAAACAACACAAAAATGACTTAAAATGATTTTAGGAAGTGCATAACAGGAAAAATACAAAACTAATGCTTATTAAATCTTTGGAACATCTAGAAACTCACTTTTCGGTGAGAAATTGCAGTCGCAAGAAAAATAGCAGAGAAAAAATACTTAAATCTGTTGAAAGTCTCTCTTTTGTCTCTTTGCTGCTTGTAGCACTCTGCAGGACACCACGAGAAGCTTTGCTGAGTTGAATACAGGCACAAAATTGCGCTAATGCAGGTTTTAAGGCAGGGAGCTTGAAAGAGATAGGAATTAGCCCAAAATGGCCAACAGACTACTAGTTGCTGGCTGAGACTACTCCTCCAGGGACAGATAGGCTGCTCAAAGCTCTCTACTCTCACTGGCGAACGGAGAAGCTTCCTCCTATCCAAGTAAGGATATGGGCAACACAGGAACTTATACCGCAAACCAGGATTCAGCAAAACCTGAAATCTGGACTACTCTCGTTAAGAAAAGGCGAGAAACAAGGATTTTTTGGTTTTTTGTTGTTTTTTTTACAACAGAAACAGCAGTAACCTAACAGAAAACACTGTAAATGCTTTACACAGGCTAGCACACTTGAGTGTGTAGCCTACAACAGTTAAACATCACAATAATGACATAAAATGACTTTAGGAAGTGCAGAACAGGAAAAATACAAAAATAATGCTTATTAAATCTTTGGAACAGCTAGAAACTCGCTTTTCGGTGAGAAAATGCAGTCACAAGAAAAATAGCAGAGAAAAAATACTTAAATCTGTTGAAAGTCTCTCTTTTGTCTCTCTGCTGCTTGTAGCACTCTGCAGGACACCACGAGGAGCTGTGTTGAGTTGAAGGTGGCCTAATGGTTAAGGTGTTTGCCTTACAAACACAAGGTGCAGGGTTTGAGTCTCTTGAGTCTATGGCTTGAATACGAGAGAGGAGTAAACAGAAGCACTGCAGGGGTTATACCTTTATTCACAGACTATTACACATTTATTTATACTGGTACAGCACTTTCTAAGGCTTTTATACTTATTTGTTATGACAGTACATGCAGACTGATTACTAACCTGCCTCGCGATGAAGCCTTTGTAGCCTAGCATCATGGGATTGTTGGTTCACAGCCCACTCATCTGCAGCTGTCAGAGGAATGCAGTGATATTTAGCCATACCTATCCATAGTATACACAAGCTAGGCAATTATTTTCTACTTAGTAGAATGAGTACTTACTCAATCCTGGGGCATTGGGCATCTGCCGAGACTCATGGATCCACTTTTCCAGTGCATCCCCCTCCACCGCTTCAGGTCAGCATGGTGGTGCCTGACCTGCTCACCAGTATGGGGGATACCTGTGGCACTGGTGAGGTCATGGGCGAGACTGTCCCAGACCTCCATTTTATACTGCGGGCCCTGGTACTGGCCCTGAAGTAGTCTCTGATCATGGTGTTTTACCAGGAGCCATACCATTTTTTTTTTACTCCTGGATGTCCCAGCCCTGCACTCTAAATCGAGTGCTTTCAACCACACCAGCCATTCTGCCTGCAGTAGGGAGCTGCATCTAGTTATGGGTAGTATTCCCAGCTGTGGGGTTTAAATACAGACATTTTCCTGCACTTCCCCATGATTGGCCAGTTTGGAAAAAGCTAAGCTATGGGCAGATCTGCTTACATGTGGTTGGCACTGCTTAAAGAGGTATACCACTAGGCAGATTGAATTGGCTTACCTACACCTTGCTTACACTTACTAACTTGAGGTGTGCTGCGGTTAGCATTGCTTAATGGTTAATTAGCACTATGTTTGCCACTTGCAATGATTTATTCTTCATTACTGGTTATATATGTTTCTGGTATCCGTGATTCATGTGTACATACACTGTATAAAATAACACCTCCAATCTATGCTTACTGCAGTACTCCAGTTCACATATTTATGTTCTGTATCAGGTTATCTAACATCACACTGTACATAGATGCAGTTCACATGTTTGGTTTGATTTTCCTGTGGTGAGACTTAGTTTGCTGATGCCTCATGCAAATCTATTGCTATGATGGCTTGGTGGTTAACTACTGTGGCTATAATGTACAGGGTCCTGTGTTTGAGACTTGCAGAGTCAGTTTATTTTGTTGCTGGGCAGAACATTGGCCATTCGATCCAGAGTGATTAAGGCACTTTAAAGCAGTTGTAAGTGGGTATGCGTGAGTTTGCATGATGGTAAGCACTGCTAACCACCGGATACAGTTTCTTACACTCAGTTAGCTTCTACTTTGCTTAATCTGTGTAGGCAATGCTTACACCCACGCAAATGCACTTAGACACACTTACTACTGCTTATTTGTACTTAAACATGCTTACTAGTGCCTAATTCATTATGACACTGACACTTCATGTGTATTTCATGCAGTACTCCAGTTCACATTTAAATGTTATTATGTAGGTTATACGGCATACAGATGGAAATATATGTTCATATACAGTTTTCACATGGAAAATTATATGTGCTGTAGTGGGACTCAAACCAGGAATGCTTGTCCATTAGGCGGATGCTCTAACCAGGACATTATTGCTGTGCTGCTTCATTTGCATGTATATTCCTTGTTATCCTCTTCAGCCTTTTCAGCTGCTTTGACCGTAGCTAAACGATGGGCAAACCAGCGCATCTATGGCTAGCTGTACTCTTGGTTTAAAAAAAATAAATACAAGGGTTTCTTCATTTTATTTCAATGTACTGTTGCTGTTGAACAGATGGGGACTGTTGGTGGAGATATGCAAACACATATGAGCGGTTTTGCTCATTTATTTACACTTTCTTCTGCTCTACTTTGCAGGGGTGTATTTATTCTGAGAGCTCTGCTCTCAGACACACCCCCTGCACTCGTCCATGATCAGTGTAGGATTTGGAGCTCCGGCGGTGCACCTTCATTATTATGCATGGCATGCTGCCATCCGCATCTTAAACTGCCGCTTACATGCAGGACTAGTTTAGTCCTGCATGGCAGATTAGTGAATCTGGGGTATAACTCTGTTATAGCCTTTTTACTTTTTATTAGACATTTGTTTAGTAGCCTTCGCTTACTGGAAAAGTCCCTTTTCAATGGAGGCCTCAGGAGAAATGCTGCACCTTACATACTTTTCCACATGCAATTACCATGAGCTAACAATAAAAATATATTAAATTACAGTAAACTATATATAGTTTAACAGCAACTGATCACCGTGTTAACTATACTTTACAGAATTTACAGGATGTTAAAATGACACATATCTAAAGAACATTCAGCAGTAGTTTACAGTTTATGTATAAAAATCACATTGCAAGTTTAGTACCCATACAGCAGTTCAGGCATATTAAAGTTTTATTCAACTAGTTATTCACTTGAGACATGTAAAAAGGTGAAAATAAGACGATTTTATGATGAGTACTTGATTTGACTACATGAATAGTGCTGTTACAAAAGCAGGATTGTTTTGTTGATAGGTATGATTTCATTAGAATTTTAAAGTATGACTGGAAAATGATTAGAACAAGAAGGAGGCTTATTAATGGGAGTGTTACAAGTGTTGGCCATTTTGCAGACAGGTATGTTTTCAAGGTGGTATTAAATAATAGATTGAATGAGATTTTTTGTGCTTGTTCAGAGAGAATTTTGCAGTATAGCAATGTATGCAGAGTACAGGCAGTCACCATTATAACTTTTACATTTTTAAGTCAGCACTATGTGTTGGTTCAGTGAGTGCAGATCTCAGTGAGGCAAGTGCCAGTTTAATATCCGGCTGGTTGCAGAGCATGTGTCTGGGCTGTACAGGATGATGTGTGCAGCCTTAGTGTAAGTGTAGGCTAACAGATTAGGTAGCTAAACCAAACTGAGAAGATGAAGTGCAAGACATTGATATGTTCAGTAATGTGCTTGCTTGCAGACTTTGCAGTCTTATATTATTGCTCCAGTCTGACTAGCTGAGAAGACTGTAGGTTAGTCAGAAGTAATGAAGCATGCAGGAGACTAGGGAGTAGACTGGTATAAGCTATGATCTTATGTGCATAGTTTGACTGAAAAGATTTGACTTTATAAAGAAGTCATAGTTTATGGTTGCTTTTTTTTTGAACAGCATATTGGATAAGCTCATCGAATCTTACATTGTGGTCAATTACTATACCCCACACTATTTTTTTATTTTATACTAGCTCAGTTCTAGCATTATCAACTGATAATATATGTATATTACAATTATTTGATTGTTGGGTTGGAGGCAAACATACTATTATTACCCAGTGTCCCCAAAACTCTGAATAAACGTCCCCTGTCTGTTAAGCAGTACAACTTACTATATTTTAATAGAGTTCTGTACTTCTGCAATTATTGTTTTTAACTAGGATTGATTGTTTAATTGAATAATTAACGGCTGTGTGATTTTTGATAGTATATAAAATGGTTAGTATGTGTTAGTATTTTATACAGCGATGAAGGGTTTGTATGACCTGAAAGCTTTGTTTTATTAAACACTTGTTCAGTATCAGCGTTGCTTGGTTTGTTTCATACTGCATTCAGCCTTGGTTTTATGAACTAAGCTTTGTTCTGTAACTGTTTGGCTTTTTGAGAATTATCCACAAAAGTACTCCAGAATTGATCGGTATGACATTCTAGGAGAAAGGAAGTGTGGTCTGTGGGAGGGTACTGCCAAGGAGAGGACAGTCTTGAGACTCCATGGCTTCTGAATATCTACGTATCTATAATTTATGAATCTCTACAGTAGTTTCCAGAGTTTCAGGACTAAAGCTTCTTGCAACTATTTTTAGTTGTCTACAGAAAGGCTATCTACTGCAAGAGAGGGGAGTTTTTTTTTTTAATTATTATTATTATCCTGTAGGATTTGTAATAAATGAAGAGGTAGTAGTGACACTCTCTACATCACTTATTTCTGTATTGATTGTACTGAGTGTATTATGGGAGTCAGCAGCATTTATTTAGCATGAATTAAATTTGCATGCCATGTTATAGTTTGCTTCATCTGTGAAAGGGCAGGGTTGTGAGTTTTTTCCAGGCTTAATTAAGTTTCTTGATTATTGGCCAAAACTGTTTTGGAGATTTACTGTGGTTTTTCTGCAGAGTAATGCAGTGCTTTTAATTAACCTTTAGAACTCTATTCTTAGATAGATTTCACAATTGCTGATACACTTGCCAAATGTTTTTTTTTTTCTCTAAATGACAAAATAATAGCAATGATTGTGCCAAAGTGGGTAGCATTTTTTTTAGAAAAAAAATGTGTATGAAAATGCTGGCACAGTCTTAGGATACAGGGTGACTGACTCATAGCCAACACTGAGAAGAATTTTTATTTACATTAAGAGCTTGTCTAACAAATAATTAGGTTCAAAAGCATTGATCCCCTAAAACAGAAAGTTGAAAAAAAAAACAGACTTTATTGAATAACATGACCAACGCATTAGATTTGACCTATTATTACCCCACTTATACAAAACAATTCCAATGATGTATGAATATGGGCAGACATAACAGTAACAACTAAGGTCATGCAAACAGAAGGACATATAACAGCTTATATGGATAGCATTATTAATGAACTAAACAATGTAGTCATTTTCAGGAAATTTGCTTTGAGTTTGGGTTATGAACAGGTGAAATTACATCCAGGCTATTGAAATATTACTACATTTTCAGCTCATATAAGACACATGGTGCATAAAACACTGATCTTTGAGTTAAGCTCAGGGTGGCTGTGGTGGTGCAGTGGTTAGCATTGTCACCTCACAGCAAGAGATTCTCTGGTTTGATTCTCAGCTGAAGGACCTTCTGTGTGGAGTCTGTATAACCTCCATGTGGTTGAGTGAGTTTTAAAGACAAGCAGGTAGGTGTGTGTGTGTGTGTGTGTGTGTGTGTGTGTGTGTGTGTGTGTGTGTGTGTGTGTGTCTGTGCATGTAAGTGTCTGTGTGTGCATGTGCCTTCTGTGAAGGTTGGGCGCTGGGCTGGCAACTCAACACCATAGAAACACAACTGCCAATCACTCTGTGGACCAGTGATCTGCTGTGGCAATCCCTAACTGGGAAAAGCCAAAATACATTGCAATATGGGTTATCCAAATGATACAGATATGTAAAAACACAGTGATTTAACTATATTTGTCAAAATGAAAACATGAAAGCAATGGTTCACTAAGAAAATAATTGACTAATGCAGAGCAAAGGGAATTCATAGCTGCAAAATGTGTACTCAGATTCTATATACGCATATAATCCATAATGGTAATGTTGTGAGATGATAACATAGTTAAGGCTTTACATGACATCCTTTCTAAAAATGTAAAGGAAGTTTAGGATGTCTGCTCAGCACAGAAAAATGAGAAACAGGTATAATAACTGTATGTTTAACAGAGGTATTGAAAAAAGACAGTCTACTGAACATAAAAACATCAGGAAATGTTTGGTCAAATAAAAGACAGTTTAGTTTACAAATCATGATGTCATGTTTTAATCTAAAGTATGAAACATTTTTAAAGGCTAATAACAGTTCACCTAGCCTGGGGGCAGTTTTATGTTATGTTTAAGTTGATAAGAAAGGATATCAAGCAAATCATTAACATATTTAGAAAATGAAAGCTTTAAGTGATTGTCCGCTTGTGGTCATTTGGAATCAACAGGACTGTGCAGTTTTTGGTTTCGTTTTGTGTACAATTGGAGGTGTTGGAGAGTGCTGTTAAATATTTAGAAAATACTGACAACAGAAAAAGAAGCTGTTGCTATAGTGTAGTCATATTTCATCCATATTTAATTGGAAAAAAATAGTCTATATTAATAACTGATGACAGACTGCTTGAACATTCTTTATCAATCCCAGATCACAATCACCTATCAGAAATGAAAAGGCATTCTCTAAGACTACAGTCTTATCCACCCAGTGTTCACTATAAAAAGGGAGATAGAAGTTAATTGGTTTTATTTTGAGATATGCAAAGGATACATTCAGAAAGGATAAAGACATGCTAGAGTAGCAGAGGAGTATCTAAAATTGATAGAAAACTATATAATACCAGGATCCTTCACTTGTAGTATTACTAGATGGATACTCCAGATTTTGCACTGTAGAATATATAACAGTCATATTAACCACTGATGTGATGTCTGTTTTAGAAAAGATTTTGTTCTTATTTGGGATACAAACTTTCATAAAGTCTGATAGTTGCCAACATTTCCATTGTATTTAACTTAGATTGTTTTATGACAATAAGGAAGTACATGACAGAAGAGTAAGTCTGTTATGACTTGAAGCCAACAGAATAGTGGAAGGATTTGGAGGCAGTACACAAAATGTCATAAAATAGACACCATTAAAAGAGTGCCATAAAAACAATAGTTATTCACCATGCTGAGAGATAAGGGGGTATAATAAAACACTCAAAAAGAGAAACAACATTCATCCTTATGTTCAGATATAAGTTTAGAAATAAACAAAATTCCTTTTATCCATGAGTCAACTGATAAATCAGAAATTATAGCAAGTTAAACAGATTTTGAACAAAAGGCTCAGGTAAATAAGCAGACTTTAACAGACTCATGATACAATGCACTTTTTTCAGAAAGGGCTATCCTGTTTTAATAAAGCAAGTGAAGTAAATATTTACCTTTGTGTAGTACTGAGACATACCTTTTGAAAGGTATAAGAGGATCAGTGGCAAATAATGGAAACACATATTAACCAGAGTTTTCAGTAAGTTTGGTACCCAAAACAATATGTCTTGACCAACCCAGCAATGATGTTTTACCTAAAAATAACTTTGCCAAGGATAGCCTTTTACTTAGAAAACCAGACAGAATTGGTTATAAAGAGACTAACCTGTTTAAAAGTATATGTATAATAGCACATAGTGTTACTGTTTCTTTTCACAGGATGTTCTAAGTACCTAGTAGATGACAAATGTGGATGAATATAGATTAGTTTTAGAACTAGTCTAACCACAAATTAATTCAAATAGATAATGGGCATATTTTTCTATTTAATGCACTAGTAATTACTGATCCCTGCCTGGATTTGATAGGTATCAATTTAAAATGATAATGAGCTTTTTCCATGTTAACTTGACTGGAAACTAGGTGTAACAGTATTAAATAAATTCCCAGTAATAAATGGATTTATCCATTTAATGACTGAGGGATGATTGACTTTTAATTGGATTTGACAGGCATCGCTAATTTGAAATGTGAATGAACTATAGTCTGTTGACTTTGTGAGAAACTTGTATCTTTGTTTTTTCTTTCTACTAACATATTTCACTTCACTATACTGTGTAAATACACTATATAATACACTGTTTCATCTGATATTTACTTTAAAAAATGACTTTTCCTTGTTTTCAGACCTATGTTTGACTACTGGCTTGCAGTAGAGAACCCATTAACTGTCATGTCTGCTAATATATAAGGCATACATGTTGCTTTGTCTTCTGGCTTGGATCTTACTTGAAAGTGTCTTCATAGCAGCCCTCTTAACCTGTGAATGAATAAATTAATAAATTAATGACCGAATACATAAGTAAGTAAATGCATCAGTAAATAAATAAGTACACACATACATATATAACAAAACATAACAACAAAGGTCTATGTACAGTGATTAATTTTTATACAACCCTGTTTCATTTTTAGCAGCTTACAGAAGACTCCAAATAGATGTCTAAAGTAAATAGTTTGAAAGTCTGTCTAATACCCTATGGCCAATAAAATTTGCCAAGGGGTGTTATTCAGCTATGTGTGGAGACAACTAACAATCACTTTGTTTAAAGTTTAGCCGCAGTGTTTTGTAAGCTAAATCTGTGAAGAAAGCACTTGAGGACTGCAGAGGTGTGACCAATGTTTGGGTGAAGGCCCAACCCAAATATAAAAGCTGTATGAGGTTTCCTTGGCATAGATTCTTGGAAGGCTGTTTCCACAAAGAATAGCTTTGCAAGTCTATGATTATGGTAGTGTAATGCAAATGTGTTGAATGTTGAATACTACTAACAAGATAAATTATATAGCCCTGGGTTTGATTCCTACATTGTTATTTTGCCTGCTGCAGGACATTGAAAGGCTGTGGATGTACCTATTTTTTAGACTTCCTAGAAAACTGAATACTAATCCAGTAATTTGGAGATTAGTTTACAAAATTCAGAATTCTGTTTGCCACAGAACCCTACTGCCACAGAATTGTTGTTATATTAAGTATTCATTTAATGGCACAGCAAACTAATACCACAGTTTATGAAGCCACCACTTCCAGACATCAGCTTTTGTGCAAGCATCACTTCTGTGTGATGAATTTCATCCAGTGGCAAACAGGGGAATACGACTTCCACCTCCTGCACAGGAAAGCAGACTTATTTATATATGTCAGCAATGGGGGGGGGGATATGTAGGGCAAAAAGATGGAGCAAGGGGAGGTAAGAGTGGGGTAAGAGGTATGGCTTTACAACAAATATAGTCTCTACTGATAGGAACCCTACTTCTGGGCCACACCTGAAAAAGGAGTGATTTTAAGAGTCAGAAAATAGACAACAGACCTACATCTTGCTCATCTCCATGCAGCAGCATCTATGCCCTTTGCTTCACTGTACTCCAATCTTTGCCCAACCTAATCCATCCACTCCCCAACCATTTTAGGATATAAATGTGCATATTTGCTCATCACTGGCATATCTAGGACATTATCATATTGCACCTAAATGATGCTTGTACAAAAACTGGCATCTGGAGAGAGTGACTTTACAAAGTCTGGCATTCTGTTTTTATAACAAGCAGAAAATCATTTCCAGGTAATTGGATCAATCTTCAGTTTTTTGAACAGTTTAAACAAAAAAAGTAGGTGGCAACCTTAGCTAATTTTGCTGTGTGTGCTTATCTGGTTAAGCAATTAATTAAAACATGCATACATATGATTAGTGTTGTTGATTGGTGAAGCAAACCACAATGAGAACTGCATATCTATGTCAGCTGAATTATCCATAACTGCATAATATATGACTTCTGGTTGACTGTTTGCAAATTTATCTTGACAATAATTAGAATGGGTCTTGAAAACTATATAGCATTTTTGTCATTTTGCTTTTTCTCTTGATGTGAGTAAATGTGGAGGTCTGTGATGAACCCTAAAAATTTAAAGTTTTTCTTTCTGAAATATAATATTGAGAATATAATTTATTATGTTCATAAGCCTACTAGTTGAAGCTATAGTATACTGTCCTTTATACACCTCTGACCTTTTTCATGGAAACACGTTAGCATCCCTTGCTAAAGAGAAGACCATGAATTCGTACAGATAAAACTAGGTCTATATGGATCTTAATTGTGTTATAGTATGAGTAAATCACTAGTAGGGCAACTATGAAAGAAAGAGAAACACAGGATATATTATGCCACAGTTAACAACATGTAAAGAACAGCTCTAAATAAAATACACTGTTCAGGTATACACCAAAGATAAGATGATTCTAACTGTTAAACATTAAAGGAAATGCAAAGCATTTCTCAATTTACAAATACTGTTGAGTTTAAATATAGTCTCTGGTTTCTGAAAAACACATTATAGAGATGTGTAATGTCAAACGTATATGGACCAACTGACCTGCTTAATGACAGAGATTTATGGTAACTAAATATGTTTGAAAACAACTGTGCAGGCTGGAATTGCATTTATTTATTTATATGGTAAGAGGTGATATCATCACATAAGGCTTTGTGTATCAGATACATACTTTAGTTAGGTATTGTGATGTTTAGGTTTACTTGTGAGAAACAGTTTAGCTGCCAAGGGCTCAATGTACCAGAGTCACTATTCATTTCACCACTCTGATGTTTGCATTTTTCTTGTGAGGGACAGGATTGATGCTGAGAACTCAGTGTGCTAGGGTCTGTCTTTTGTTAACTCTGATGTGCTTGTCAATTGTCATGTTATTCCTCAGTGGGCATAAACTTTCTTTGATGTGATTTTGAGAGTACGTGTACTTTCTATTTTTATTACGGTGCTCTAGATTTGCTTTCAGTAAAATGCATTTTTGATTTGTTCTTTATTGTGTAAGAAAGTGTCTGACATTAAAATGACATTAACAGACTACTGACTATGTTGCCTGCTTTGTTTGTTACTACCGAAAACACTGTGGGTTCATCATTATCTCAGATCATGTTGAGTTCTCATGCTGTTTGTTATGAGCATTTATAGTGAGAGAACTTTATGTACTGCTTGGGAAAGAGACTTACTGCAATCCAGACTATTATAGGAACGCTCAAAATAGTGTAACAAGCATCAGTGAGGGCAAAATATATAACAAGTCTGAGGTAGTACTACTTCAGACTATCCCCTCATTTCTAAAACATAGTGATCTTGAATTTAGTACAAAAGTAACAGAAATAAGGAGGATACTGTGGTGGTGGTGCTGCGGTAGCTTTGTCACCTCACAGTTAGACGTTGCCCGTTCGATTCTCAGTTAGAGCATCTTCTGTGTGGCGACATGTGTGAACGGGCATTCCTTCGTTGAAGGTTGTGCGTTAGGCCTGGCAAGCCAGCACATAAAACTCTACTGCCAATCATTAGCGGACCAGAGTTCCGCTGTGGCGACCCCTAACTGGGAAAAGCCGAAAGACACAAACATGGGGTGAAGCCCCCTGTAACATTGAACGATCTAACACAGAGTTTCAGATTTTGCCATTCTTCCAACAGAAATGCAGTTTAGTATTGAAGAGTTAGACTAGCAAGTTCTGCACTTCTAATAGAGAGCCTTGGAGTAGTTCCACCTGAAAATCTGAGGATCATAATTGCAACTGTCAGAATAGTAGAACTAGAAGTCCAAATCAGATGAATGTATACTGAGTGCAAGGGGAGTAATGTTAAACTGTGATGTAGGTATGTTCAATGCACTAAACTGCAAGAAGGTGTTAATACAGTAATTTGAAGAGTGTATTCGCCTTCATTCCAAGGAACAAGACTTTTGGAATTAGAATATATAAATAACAGAGGTATGTCATATTCCTCACACTGAGTAGTGCAGGGTTGAAGTTATATAGATTCACTTTATATCCTCGAAATACTGAAATATCGAAATTCAGTATTTCGAGGCCATGTCAAACCCAGAGCTGTTGGACATGCTACACTTAAAGAAATCCCAATCCCTCAGAGCTACACGCTCCAGGGATCTAAACCTTGTCATCACAATAAACAAAACATGCTGGAGGGATAGGTTCCTGACCCAGAGACTCCCCAGACTCTGGAATAAATTGCCCATACATGTCAAGCAGAGTACCTCTTTGGACCTCTTCAAGAGGAACCTTGACGTTTGGATGGGAGAAAGGAAATTCACCCCAGGGATCACGTCAGTCGCCCTGCTAGACAGGGGTCCAGGAAAGTAAATAATGTGGGAAGAAATAGCCAGGGAATTGTTATGGCTAGGCTTGTATAGGCCCTAGGGCTGATAGCCTAGTACCAACCTATGAACCTAAGAACCTATAAAGTCGATACCTGAAAACAATGAAAACTCAGAAGCGCGAAATTCAAAATCTCGCACACTGGAGATTTTGAATTAGCGCTTCTACTCCACATACACACACTCGCACACTTTCCTCCCCACACACAAACACAAGTTTTCTACTACATAAAAGCAGGGGGGCAAGTCACCATGCACCCCCCATGTGGGGGGCTGCGCCCCTCACACCCCCCTACCTAAATATTCTAACTCTGAGGTCACACCACATACAAACACACACAAAACACCACCACACAAGCTGCATTCTCCTTGCACACACACATCACAGCAACAAAACACACTAACACACACCACAGCCCCTACCCAAAACCCTTAACTAATAAACACTTACCTGAATCCACAACCACAGCGAAACACTGAAAGCCCTAATTCAAAATCTCCAGTGTGCAAGGTTTTGAATTTCCAGCTTCTGAGGTTTCATTATTTTCAGGATTCCACTTTATGGGCTCAAAAATACTGAATTTCGATATCTCAGTATTTCGAGCTTCTAAAGTGAATCCATACACACACACACACACACACACACACACACACACACACACACACACACACACACACACACACACACACACAAAGGTTGTCCAATCATACTGTGCAATATTACTATCAATACAAATGATAGTTTGACCAAGAACAAGGCTGTTATGAGTGGCCCACAGTGTCACCAAATAAATATGCAAGCAGCTTTCAATCTATTTAATAATAAAAGAACAAGAAAATACTAAGTAAATAATCAGTTACATCAGAGTTCAAAACCAAGGTAAATACTTAAAACAACATTGCAGGACAGTCTCAAATGAATATAGAAAACATCTTTGCTATACTTCTCTATATTCCTGACTGAATCTAAGAGAAATTACTGTACCCTAGTTAACCTACTTACACAGCAAAGCAAGATGTGGTGAGTGGGTCTTCAGCTGATGCTGTCAGATCAAAGACAAAATACAAAATGCTCAGTCTCTCTCTCTCTCTCTCTCTCTCTCAATGAGTGCTTAAATTAACATCCCAAATATTACTGCTGGGATACTTGCAGAATGGCTTTACTTCTTGTTATTCTGACTTCAAGTTCCCAGTCTCACAACCATTGATGCAGCTGTAGCATTTAACATCTACCTGTGAAAACACATAGACTTCAGATATTTTGGCAAATCGTGGAAGTTGTAAAATAATTTACATTCATCCACACTTAGACAATATAAAAAACTTCTCTCGTACAGACATTCTGTCTCCTGTTGACTGAAACTGAAAGATAACATCCTTTTATTATGTGGTTATAAAGTAATTTACATTTTCCGCTATTCTTCTGAATTAACCTCCTGTGTTTCAGTAGCCCCTGTTAAAATATATACATCTAAACAGCCACAATAGTGCATATACATTTATGCTCAGTACTTTACAAACTATCTCTTCAGCACACAAGTCTGTACAAAACATCTTATATGACATACAGCTCCAATACATTTGCAACACAAGCATATGAATCATGTTGACATTCACAAATGATACATAACCATTTATAAAACTCCAGATAGCTGGGCTGGCAGCATCTCCTTCTGTCACACTTATATATAAATCATATTAATATTCACAATGACACATAATTATTTACAAAATTCCAGCTAGCTGGGCTGGCAGTACCTCCTTTTGTTACAGTAGGATTTGCACTATTAAGTCTCACTCTTGTGAAAAAGATCCACACTAAAGTAACAGGTGTTTGACATGGAGACATTTTTATTAAACAGTATCCAGAGACTGCTGCTCTATAGATTTTTTTAAATAGATTGTTAACCAGGTAAGCCCACTGGATACACATTCCTTTTCAGGGATGACCTAAGAACACTGCCTGGCCAAGTGACTTGCTCAGAGTCACACAGTAGGAAAATGGAGTTGGAGGGAAATCCCTGTACCCTTTACTACAAGAAGCATTTTGATAAGAGGTCAGAGCCTTTATCCTCCTCAGATCTGCTGCATTTCCACATACTGTTTCAACTTTGTGATAGATAATGTTATCTTGGTCAGGGTTTTTCATCCTGAAGAAAATGATCACTCCAATAACTTCATACTTAGATATGAAGTCACTTTTGAAGGATGTTTAAAGTAGCAGCACACACTTGATGACAGGGTTGCCAGCTTTCTATAGTGCCATTTCCTGACAAAAAGCCTCACCCCATGTATAATCTAGTCACATCCATTTCTTTTAGTAGCCATGTCTTTTTATCTAACAACACCCCTCAACACAAGTCTTGAATACCACATGCCGTTACTACTACTAAGTGGAAAAACATACAATGAATCAGATGCAAAGTGAACAACTTTATTTAGCAATAATTAATTCAAAGCAGTACATTGTTAAAGGTTCACTGCACACAACAGTACATTAAAATGACACCACACCACAGGACAAAAGACAATGGGAAAACTGAATATGAACTGAAAATAAAATCATGGGTCACATTAATATTTTTATAGGAAAAGTGAAAAAATCATTGTCCTGTCACAATTTTATATGTATTGAAGTTTTCCAGTAAGAGCAGACCACTTGCTATAATCATTGCTTATATTTGAAGCCATATTTTGCATTTGAACTGTCAGCCTCAAGTAATGGCTGGCTACTTTCTACACGTGTATAAAGTTGTGAACAACTCATGTTAAAATTTAGCTTGACCTGCAACTCAGCCTTGACAAGAGGCATAAGCATTCTGTTTCTTGTTATCAGTCCATCCATTCCATATGAGTGAAAACCCTTTCCATGAAGCTATTGCTGGGGGAATTGAAAGGATGAACTGCACCAGTCTGTAAATTGTTTTGCAGTCTAGAGCTTTACTAAATAATTCAACCAGGGATCACTTACAGATCTCTGCCATCTATAACAGGGCTGGAAATGCAGCAGTTAAAGTACAGGAGTCTGAGTAAAGTGCAGTAATGTCCACATCCAATTTGAAAACTTTTGTAAATGTACACAGTTCTGGCCAAGTTACAGGATGTTGGAGGTGGAGGATCTGTATAGCTTTAAAGGGACTATTATCATAGTCAAACTAAGTGCTTTAGTAAAAAAAAAAATCACCTAAGTTTCTACAGACCTGATGTGCTATAGCTGGAGTAAAGTGTTTTAAGGCAGATGTAACTTTAGCACCAAATAACTAGTCATCTTAGCCTTCTCTGCAGCATTTTAAGACATCATCACTGTGTACAACTCTGGAGCAGAGAATGTGTTACTTTCAAGGCTTGTAATAGACTTGTGGAATATCTGCAGGATGTAGTGCATAAAATGGTTGTAGCACTCTGCCTCTGAGATACCCCCACTAATGCCATCTTCATTGACCTCCAAACTCTACAGATAAGGGAGTGACACTCCTCAGGGCCTTGGCTAATAAAATAACTTTTAATAGCAGGCCAGCATTCTACCAGCCTCACCACAGCTGGGAACAAAGCAACCACCTTGTGACAACATGCTGCATGACCTCTTAAATTCTTGGCCTAGGAAAGAATAGAAGTTCTTCAACAGTGCCAGTTTTTTGCAGATGTTGAAAACTCACTATGTTACTTTCAAAACCAGAGTCTCCAACCTTGGAAGGGCCTTGCTTGCACACTTTGCACAATTATGTACTACATGGCGCAAACAGTTTGCTACAATGATGTGAGGCACTTCAACTTTCAAATGTTTAAAAACAGGCCTGTGTTTTCCATAATTAACTGAGACGTCTGCAGCATAGCTAGACTTGTTTTGTACTTTCAGTCCTTCCTGCACAAGGATGACCTTTATACTTGTAAAGATGCATTCAGCCCTTTTATTATAATGCTCATAGAAATTCAGAAGTTTCTGTTGTGTGCCATGACTGCGAGTGAAGTACTGAATAATCAGGGGAAACATTTTTTTGTTCCCCTTATTGGATGCATCTGATTGCAGTGAGAAATAGGAAGTTCCTGAAAAAGAAACTCCTCTGAATGAGGTGCAAGTCCATTCATTACAGTGCTCGCAGATTTGATCTTCCCACAGCTGAATTTCAAAGCCACAGTAGAGCCAGGGAAAACTTTCTGTGTCAGCTTGCATCCACACTCCATGGATACATATCAGTGATTGTGCTTCACTCCATGATTAACTGCTGTCAACTCAGCTAGAGTCACTTTGGAAGTTTCACTGGCTGCACTACATGGCTGAATAAACTTTGTCATTACAAAGTTCTGCCTCTGAAGCTGAAGGCTTTGCTGATGTTTGTCTGACTTCTGGTGGCTTTTCAGTGTCTTTTCTCCATCCCACTTAACAATGAAAGTTATTCCACAGGATGTGCACTTGGCCATGGCATCTGCATTTGGAACAGATCACACCCATAAGTAACTTTGCTCCCATGCCTTATTATAAGTGAGGAATACTTTAAACTTCTTAAGAGACATTGTACTTCCTCCAGCCTCTTGCTAATCCATTATCCTTGTCCCAAACATGATTCTTGCAGGATCCTTGCTCAACACTACTACATTAAACTAAAACAGCTATTAATACCAAACCAGACAATATGATTAAGTGACCAGGAACAGCAGTGCCTCAGGGGCTTGTGCCATAGTCACTAGCCAGAGATACTTGCTCACATCCTGTAACATGAAAATCTCCAGACTTGTAGTACACCTTGATATACAGGTATGCATAAAGAAAAACACAGCATGTGGGTGCAAGAAGATACAGACATCACCTAAAAAATTAACAGTGGAGGTCAAGCAATGTAAGGCAGCAAAAGTAACTCTTGACTGAGTGACATTCTGCAGCTGTTGCACACATGAACCTGGCAGACAGCGAGGTATGTAGTTCCAATACACAAGGCGTTCAACTGAGATTAAAATCTGTGGATCAGATATTGAAGCAGCAACAGAAACTAATGTCCCAAATCGAGAGCATCAACTGCTACACCCATGAACCTGATGCAAAGGTATCCAAATGAGTCTGGACACAGAGAGACAGCAAAATTCAGACATACTGTGGGCCATCAAAATGATAAAGATGAAATATGTTGTAGCTTAGCAATCCTAATACCCTCTGCAACTGTAATAACTTACGTAGAGACAAACTAAGACAATCTAGGCATGTCATAAGTACTCAGATGATGGTCTGATTTGAATAAATTTTCGCAGAACCAAAAAGAATGCATTACAAAGGCTCAAAAATCAGAGAGATTTTAAATATTGCTCTTACAATCTTAGAAAGTTGGTAGAACAGTTTTCTTTATCATACATTTTCTTAAAGATATGAAGTCTAACAGAAAAACATTGTTATAATTTAGTGACTTTGTCACTCTACGATTTGCATGAAATCCACACAGTTTGAGAAACAGAACAAAAAGTATGAGGCAAAAATCTGTACATTATCTTCTAGCAGCATAATGATACCTTTCAACCTCGGAATCTGGACAGCACTAATCAGAAGGGGGGGAACTGCTACTTATAAACATCACAAAAGCCCAGAGTAATGCTTAAAAAACATGAACAAATCAAAGAAAGCAATTGCTTAAAAAATTGCTACTTATAAACTTAAAAAGTAACTAGAATAACAGTTTTCACCCTATAGTGCATTTCCTTAACTCCTTACATCTTAGTGACCCCTCCAGGTACATCTGTAGCTAAGTCCTTCTATTGCCTATTGATATCAAATATTGCTTGTTCATATTTGCATCAATAATTCCAATACCAAGCTATGTACAAGGTTTTAAAAGATTTCATCTTAAAGCTTACACAATGGCAAACTCAACTACATTAATATTTGACCTCTGTCTAATGCAGGTACATAGATATTAACTGTTGCTTTTTATGATATTAATTTATATAGATATAATTTTCACATTTTTCTAAATATCTCAACAACCAAGTAATACAAACAGAACTTGTTAGCCTCATATTAAAGCTTTCAGCTAGATAAATATAATGCTGCTGACAGCATGTGTTTAACTTGAGTGGTTGCTGAGATATTGTAAGTTTAAAAAATATTACAAATGTAATAGTTACTGTGTTTACTGTGACTTATGTAGAAAAATAATGTTCCGCAACCAAGCTCACACTTATATACGCAAGTAAAAACTTTTACAGTGAAACTGCTTCATCAGGTATACTTTTTTTTAAATTAAAAAGTGACTCTATATATAGTGTGTTCATAATACAATTAAAATAATTAACAAATTAGAATATCAATCATGTCATAATTTCATTTTGTGTATTTAACCTACATACTCTTGTCATCTGTTTTTTTTTACAATATTCTCAAACATGAAGGATGGATGCATACTGTCCCTTGTTAAATATGTACACTTCTTAACCTCTTTCTTACAAAGTATTGCATCAAGATTTCCTTTTAAATAGTTTCTTAATGTAATGTCTAAAAAATCTGTTTGCCTATATTGTATATTCTTCTTGAACCTAAGAAATGATGTAGTAGTGTGTAGATATAAAACAAAATTATTCAGTTTGTGGGCAAAAGGATTTTTAGTCAACATGGACTAAAAAAGTGCAATGGTTTAGAGGTATGATAAATGAATGATTAACAAAAAACGCAAATACTGAAAACAATATTGGTTTTAATTTGTCAAATCATCAGCTTAGCAAACATGACTATAAAGTACTTAACAAGGGTCTAAACTTTATACCAGTAAATAATGTTGATATATCACTGATCTTAACATATTTTAAGTTATTTATTAGAAAACTCAACTTGAAAGTAGGATTTAATCAGCGATCTGATTATGTCAGTGTCTCAAACCCCAGAAGCAGTTCATATATACCAGTTGTTAATAGTGTAGTGTTTGTTTTGAAAAAAAGTGGTTGAAAATAAATTATAAAATTTATATGCTCTTAAAAACAAAAAAAAAATGTAACTTGTAAAAGAATTAACTTTTAGTGGTTCAAAAGCTGTGTGATAATGAGCACCAGCTGACAAGGGAGGTGGTGTGGTGGTATTAGACAAGCAAAAATATGTCAACAGTATGTTACTCTTGCTGAACTCAAATGATTAGTTATGTATAAAGAGAAGTGAGGTTAATAATATAAGTGACAGTGTTTGTCTAGAAGTGCTGCCTATTTCAACATGGATGAATTACAAAATACATTTTTATTATCTGTAGGTTGATACTGCAGTCATTCCTATGATTTATGGAATACAGAAAGTATGTATTTCATTGACTGATTCACCACTATGCCCTATAGTATTAGCAAGAGGGCGGGTCACAGAACTCCTCTCAAATATTTGGAAATCCAGCTAAACCAGGTTCTTAGAATATCTACTATTATTGTTAAAAATAACTCTGACTTTTTGCAACAGTTGTCTGACTAGAATGGATATAATATTGTATTAACCTGTAACATGGTAACACTTGATGTTGACTTGTTCATGTGTATCCCTAACAGTGATGGTATTAAAATGGTTAGAAAGTATATAGCTAATGAACCAAGTTTGGGGCATATGGATGTAAACTTAATATGTGATCTTTTAAATATTGTCCTAATAAATAATGTATTTTTATTTCAAGATAAGTTGTATAGGCAAGATGTTGCCATGGGTACTCCAGTGGCCAACACATATGCTAATTTAATCATGAACTCCTGGGAGAAATAAGTTATATTATCAGAAAGTAATAATAAATGCTATAGCAAGGTGTTATTTTACAAAGTTACAACTTATTCCTTATCTGAGATGGTCCTCTACACAAGCTGAATGATTTTGTTTAATATCTGCACACTACTACATCATTTCTTAGGTTCAAGAAGAATATACAATATAGACAAACAGATTTTTTAGACATTACATTAAGAAAGGATTTAAAAGGAAATCTTGATGCAACACTCTATAAGAAAGAGGTTCAGAAGTGTACATATTTAGCCAGGGATAGTATGCATCCATCCTTTATGTTCAAGAACATTGTAAAAAAAACAGATGACAAGAGTATGTAGGTTAAATATGCAAAATGAATTATGAATACACAATTTGAATAAATGGAGACTGATTTTCAAAACAGATGATACCATAGAGAACTACAAAATATTAGGAATGAAGTAATGAATAAGAGACAGACTTTAAACCTATTTTTCTAAGGCTGATAGGAGCAAAGTGAATGATAATAAAAACAATGAACGAGTTAAAAAGAATGTTAGTTGAAGATACACTTTAATATATGGTTGTAATACAACCCAAATTAAGAATATTGTCAAAAACTATGGTTGATATTGTCACAAGTACCATAACTAAGAGAAATGTATAATGAGGGCCCAAAATTTGGCTTTAAGAGGGGTATTACATTAAAAATAAATTGGGCTATAAGGAACAGGTAAGAACAAGTACCTCTAATAAGACGGGCACATAAAAATGTAACAAAGGTCTTTACATTACAAGCATATGGCAACTGTAAAACCACACATTTAGTATATATGGCTAAATGTTGTCAATGCAATGCATTTTATATAGGAAAAACAAATCAAAGGCTTAACGACAGAATATGGAGTCACATATCAGAAATTAAGAGAAGGATACAGACCAATGTGGTCTATAAGCATGTTTGTGACACAGACAATACATATACCCCCGGATTCTCTAAAGCTTGCATGGTGTGCAAGATCAGTACAGGAGCTCCAGCAGGCAATATGTCTGTCGTGCGATCCAGGAACAGCCTGCTTCTGCACTAATCCTGCACGGACTAAGCCATTGTATGCAAATCACCCCATTTTCAGGATAACTCTATGCAAATGAGGTGATTTTGCAATCCAGAAAGCTTGCAACCATCCGTGCAGGACTGGTGCTATCTGCAGAAATATACTCGGTTAGTAACGGAGTACATTTCTGCAAAATCCAAAACGGAGCTGTGACAGCCCCAAATAATGGCTGCATATCATGTAGTAAGCATGCCAATGGCCAAGTATAAGGCTATTTACATTGCAAACAGTAAAATAAATTAAAAATCAACTTTAATTTTTTTAGCCGATCTCGGCTGTTTAAGTGTAGGGCAGTGGTGCATAAACGGCATCTGGGGGAAAATCACAAAATGAACCTAAATTAAGCATACCAACTAAAATCAGTATTCTGCCATGCAAGTCAATGGCAGGCAGAAGACAACATGGCCAGTGAGTAGTGGTTGCTAAGGGGGGAGGCATTAGCAGGCAATCTATGCAAATCAGGGGAAGGATAGTGAATCCCATTCTTCCCCAGCATGTGAGTCAGGTCCCAACAGTGTAAGAGTAGGAATAGATTGGTGCAAGCCTAGGAGTTAGGTGACATCATGGGTGGTATGTTAGGCATAATGTAAGTGGTTTGGAGCCCTGTGGCTCGGGTTTGCTCCTAGCTTAGGACAGCTAAGCTAGAGAGTGTATCTAAACCTGCATAGCACTCTTTACAATGCCAAAGTGGCGCACTGGGTTTTAAAGGCAGAAAACAAAAGTTAAACCAGGAAATAGCAGCACTATGCACATTTGAGCACTCTGTTTGCACGGCACGCCCCCTGGGCTTAAACAGGAAGGCAATGGGAAGGGAAAACAGCAATAGGAAGCTAATCAAGAATAACTAGCATAGCTGTCAGGTGAAATGTATCAGAATCAGCCAATTACACAGGCAGCAGACCAGCCCAGCCCAGAACACTACTATAAACTATGCAAACACCTTCCCCTCTGGTTTTTCCCACACTCTACACCACTGGTGTAAATAAGCGGGGAACTTTTAACACTCACAACAGCAAAATGATAGGGGCTGCAATATGTATCATACAACTTGTGGAAGAGGCTGAGGGTGGTGAGGATGAAAATGCTGTCGACCAACCCACAGTGAGGAGATGGAGAAGAGTGTACAGACCCAGGGTAACCTACCAGGGGCTACATGAGCTGGAGATAGTGGAGTGCTATAGGGTAGACAGGGACTTCCTACAGAAAATTGTTGAGCTGTGCCGGCCACGCCTCACACACAGAACTAACAGAGGGGAACCCATCCCAGTGGATACCAAAGTATGTGTAGGCCTAAGAATACTAGCTACAGGTACCTTCCAAAGGCCAACTGGGGATATGTGGGATCTCACAGGCTTCAGCATCCAGGGTACTCCACCCATTCCTGGATGCCATGTCAGCACATGTTGGTGAGCATGTATATTTCCCCAACACCCATGAGGCGTTGGCCAGCAATATGGAACTGTTCCACCAAATAGCAGAATACCCTGAGGTAGTGGGTGCTACAGAGTGCATGCACATGTGCATCAAAGCACCACCCGGTGAGCGGGGTAGGATCTACATCAACCGCAAGGGCTTTCCCTCCATCAACTGCCAGGTCATGTGCAATGCCCAGGGCATAATAATGAATGTGTGTGCTGGCTGCCCTGGAAGCTATCACAATTCCCACATCTGGCATCTGAAGCAGCTGTACCAGAGATTTGTCACTGAGGACATCCCTGATGGTCACCTAGTGGGGGATGCTGGATATGCACTGGAGCCGTGGCTCATGACACCCATCAGAAATGCACACACACCCGAACAAGAACTCCATAATGAAGCACACAAACAGACCAGAATTATAGTAGAGCATGTGTTTGGGATGCTCAAGTCATGGTTCCGGTGCCTGGACACATCCGGTGGAGCCTTGCAGTACTCACCTGTTACATGTACCAAAATTGTCCTCATATGTGCCATGCTAGACAATATGATCCTGTGGAAACAGCTGCAGGAGGAACAGCACAGGGCAGGGCCACACAGCCCCCCACCATTGCCAAGGCCTGCACAGGCACAGAGTGACTCAGAGGAGGAACAACCTGACCCTGCCCCAGTAGCCAGAAGGAGGCATGCCCAGTATGCCCTGGCCTTGGCAAAGAGGCAACATATAGCACATACACTGACACAGAATGGACCCAGGAAATGACAACTCTATCCGACTCTCAAATACAGTAAAAGGGATGCCAAACATTACACTACCTGTTCTCAACCATGTGTAGGGAGTGTACTATGTGCATCCAACATAGGCAGCCCCGCAGCACAACCCTCAATACTGAGACACCCACAAGGTAAGTGACTCTCACATGCCAGTCAGGGGGGATTCACATACCCAACAACAGTCACAGCTAGCAGGACAGGTGTAGACAAACACAAACAAAGGCTGTGCTATGGTCTCTGAATGATGCCTATGGGTAACCCCCCCAGGCCTACACAGACAGATGACAGCAGGTCAGGCAGTGGGATGTCCGTTCTGAAGGGTAGGAAGTCTGAAATTAATATGTAGGTAAATAAAAGCTAAGATCTGTAGTACACTGGTATGCCTCTAGGCAGCATGATAGGTAAGACTACAGAATGAAATGGAGTACCTGATATACCAGTACAGTCATAGCAAATGTGTACAAGTGTCAGGTGTGCCCCCCCATCCTACGTAGAAATGCGGTAACAGTCAGGTGTGCCCCCCCCAAAGCCTTGTAGAAATGTAGAAATAGTCAGGTGTGCCCCACCCCATCCTACGTAGAAATGAATTAACAGTTAGGTATGCCTCCCCAAAGCCTGTGTAGAAATGTAGAAATAGTCAGGTGTGCTCCATCCTACATAGAAATGTAGTAACAGTCAGGTGTGCACCCCCCCAAAGCCTGTGCAGAAATGTAGAAATAGTCAGGTGTGCCCCACCCCATCCTACATAGAAATATACTAACAGTCAGGTGTGCCCCCAATCCTGTGAAGAAATGTAGAAATAGGCATGGGTGCCCCCCCATCCCATGTTGAGATGTAGTAACAGTCAATGCCATGTGATTGACAGACAACCTACAGAAATGGTATGCTACCTGTAAGTGTACAACACATAGGTCAGCAATGCAATACAGACTACCTGGACTTGATCCACACATTCAATACAGACAGGCATACTGGGCATGCTCACACACCTAAACACATGAAGGTCCTGTCTGCAAACACCAGTGGACCAGATATAACTGGCAGTCGTGGATGTTAGTGCAGACAATCCTCAGTATGCACTACACATGCTTTGCACACATAGTGGACAGGAATACAGACATATATCTAAGGACAACACACTATAATAAGCCAAAGGTAGACATACATAGATGTGTGGAAGAGGGTGACTGTGACAAGGAGCCATCCAGGCCTGCCCCACTCAGCACACAGCCAAAGGGCCACAACCACATGAAGTTCAGATGTCTCTCACTGTAGATACTAGCCACCGGTATCTGTCAGCAGTACAGACTATGTGGTGCACGTACTAGCTGTGCAACATGACTGTACAAGGAAGGTGTCATTTAGCATCTGTATACATGTACCTCATGAAATATAACCCTGTGTGTGCCTGCATGTGGTGTGTCAACCTCTAGATGAATGGGTTATGGCCCATGCACACACACTGTCCTCCCCATAGCCCTACTATGACAAGCTTGGGTCATCCACTGTGAAATATACCTTTGGGAGATTGTACCCCAGTAATCTCTGTGGTGCGTCCCATAACTGCGTACTGCTGTAGTGTGATAAACTAGTTAGGTAGTTCTAATCC
Source organism: Protopterus annectens (assembly GCF_019279795.1). Classification (NCBI taxonomy): domain Eukaryota; kingdom Metazoa; phylum Chordata; order Ceratodontiformes; family Protopteridae; genus Protopterus; species Protopterus annectens. The sequence continues at coordinate 1,260,132,092 of NC_056745.1, forward strand.
CAGACTTGGCACGTTTGTGTGTCTGTCTGTGTAGAGAGCAATGCTTTTTAGGGTAGTCACACTCCCCACAATTCAAACGCTCAACTTTGGCAAGGTTGCTGATGTCATCCACCTAGAAATACAACTATGTGAAGGCTGTAGCCCAGTAATCTCTGTAGCGCATCCTGTAACTGCGTACTGCTGTAGTGTGACAAATTAGTTAAGTAGGTGTCCTAATCCCAGACCTGGCAAGTGTCTTTGTTTGTCTGACTCTGTCTGTGTAGAAAGCAATACTTTTTATGGTAGTCACACTCCCCACAATTCAAATGCTTAACTTTGGCAAGGCAGCTGATGTCATCCACCTAGAAATACAACTCTGTGAAGGTTATAGCCCAGTAATCTCCATAGCGTGTCCTATAACTGTGTATTGCTGTAGTGTGATAAATTAGTTAGGTAGTTGTTTTAATACCAGACCTGGGAAGTGTTTGTGTGTGTGCCTGTCTGACTCTGTCTGTGTAAAGGGCAATGCTTTTTCGGGTAGTCACACTCCCTACAATTCAAGTGCTCAACATTGGCTAGGCTGCTGATGTCATCCACCTAGAAGTACACCTCTGTGAAGGTTGTAGCCCAATAATCTCTGTAATGCGTGCCATAACTGCGTATTGCTGTAGTGTGATATAGAACTCTGGTAGGGTTCTATTCCTACCCATGGTAGTTCTGGATGTTTTGTGTGTGTTTCAATGTCTGTGTAGGAAGCAATGCATTTTAGGCTACTCACACTCAGTACATTCCAAATGCCCTACTTTGGCAATCCAGCTGATGTCATTCATTGTGAAATACACCTTTGAGGAAGGAGCTTTCCAGTAATCCCCGTGGTGCGTCCTATAACAGCTCCATGCTATAGTGTGATATAGACCTCTGTTAGGGGTTCTGTACCCACACATGTCGGTTGTGGATGTTTTGTGTGTGTGTCACTGTCTGTGTTGGGAACAATGCATTTTAGCCTAGCCACACTCACTACAGTTCGAATGTCCTACTTTGGCAATCCTGCTGATGTCATCCAGTAATCTCTGTGGCACGTACTATAACTGTATAGTGCTGTTGTGTAATAAACTAGTTAGATAAGGGCTCTACTCCCAGACATGACAAGTGTGTGTGTGTGTGTGTGTGTGTGTGTGTGTGTGTGTGTGTGTGTGTGTGTGTGTGTGTAACTCGTATCCTGTGTGGAGGTGGGTGTGAGTGTGTGACACCTGGTCCCAATGTGGAGTGGGTTTTGCAAATTTCTTATATGGCAGCCCTAGTATATATCACAATGTCCACCGTACAGGGATAACAAATGTGAAATAGCCGAGAGGCTGGGGTGCAAATCCATACCCATACATGTGACATCAAGGCCAGACAATCACAGTTAGCAATCCCAGTATTACCCAGAGCACACTCTCAACCCTTGTCTCATATATACACACACGCACACACACTTGCCTAGGCAACAGCCAATATGTGGGTAGTACACTGCATACTGGCCACTGATAGTAACTATGGAGTGATTACAGAGGGCATGGCACCCTGTCCATCAGGCACATGCATGCAGAGAGTACACCTTCCCCATGCTCCCCACTGGACACCTGCAACACCTGTGGTGCCATCTCATGTGACCCACAAAGGGCATACCATGCCTGAAAACATGCCCCTCATACCAGGGAATGCCGTTAACATGCTATCAATGTAAGTGCAGGGTAAACATGCTGTCCATTACCAGTTCCCACCACAGGTGGCCAAGACTGGCACATCTGATGATAATCTGTATGCACAACATGGGCCAGACACCCCAGGTACAGTTCCACATGTCACTGTACATGCATGTGGGAGGTGTGCACATCCCAGACACCATCCATGTCATGGACTAAGGAACACATACATGGCAAGCGATGCACAGCATTAGTCACACACAACAGTCACCCAGGTGACTGGATGGGGTATACAATACCCACCTGTGTGGGCAAATGCAGAAACTACAGCCCTGAGCCACAATGCAGACCATTGTCATGTAGCCTGATGCCAAGGTATACCAATCACCTAGCCTTTTACAGCCGTCTGGCACAGTCGACCACCACACAGCAGTGCAGAAATGCACCCATGCATGTCAGTACTGGCAGCCTTGTGTTTGTGTGTGTGTTATGTTATGCGTCTAATCACATCCACACTCACTACAACTCCCACTGGCATACTGAAGCATGCTGTCTGATGTCAGACACCTCTCCATACCCTTTGCCCATATATCCTCCTTATGACCCATGTGGTGCATGTGATGCCTGCACAGTAATGTGATGTGACAATCTCACTAGTGATGAGTTGCAATCCTGGCCCTGCCAAGTGTGTCAATGTATGTGCATCCCTGTGAGAGTGTGGCTCTGTTGATGCTGGCACCTGTTCATGTGGACAGTCATGTGTACTTCACCTACCGTATAGCTACCATATCCCTGTTGCAGATGTCATTCACCTTCACATATATTTTCTGAGGGCTCCACAACAGGTAACCTATGTGGCGCATCCAATAACTGCATAAAACTATGATAGCACTACATAGTCGTCAGGGGTTTGATACCCTGTGCTGGTAGGTGTGTGACACAAGCATGCTTAAGTTTTACTTTCCCACCCTTCCCTGACTTGTCTTTGCCTCTGTCTGCCTCTCTCACTCCCTAACTGGTGGATGTGGAGACCTACACCTGCTTTACTTAGGCAGCAGCTTGTGCATTTTAGGTAATGCTCATAATCAGCTGATGCCTCTGCATGAATTGCAGTCCTGCCCTAGCTGACTGCATGTGGAACAGCTGTTGTAACATTCCCATAGCCAATTGGATGGAAACGCACTCCAACATCTAGGAATATCATGTTGGTGTTGGGCGTTTTCATTCACTGTGAGCAGGAACTCGATCTGTTGTTTGGCAAACAGCATCTCAGATGGATTGGGGATTTACCTCTGACAACATACACTGTGGAAACAGGCGAACACACAGGAGGGGAATGTGCCTGACCTGACTACAGACTGTAAGTGCTGCTATACTGCATTCGGAGTAACGCTGGTTTAACAGGGTGTGTGAAGATATGGCTGTCCTACATGTATTAATACCTGACATGTCAGTTCTATGTTTATGAGGACTTCTCCTCTGTAGGGTCATCTGCAGTCTGGGCAGTGTGTGTTGCCTTTGCTTTCATGTGTTATCCACAGAGCATGTATCTGTGAACTACAGAAGGTAATGTGAGGATTGCAGTCTGTAGATGGTGAAAGCCGTGACAGTTACTAACTTCATATCCCTCATAGGACATATGTTGCAACAAATCCTGTTACAACAGTAAATGCATGATGTTATCACAGCAACATGTCAATATTGGCCCTGTGTATGTGCTTCCAGCCACAACTCTCAACCTTTGTACATATGTCATGCATTAAGAGGTGCATATGTGCTGTACACCATAATTATCATATCTGATAACAAGCCAGTGAGATATCAGACTGCTACACATGTTATGTACAGTAGGGGTTATAGTTGATGGCATAACTTGGACGTTTTGTGGTTGTTTGTACAGTACTGAGGTCTGTGTACTTATGGTGAATGTCAACAGTGTGTGTATTGTTAATATACACCTTGGCCTGTGTACAGACTGTGGTAGATGTCATCGTTCTAGGTCCCATTCTGTCTGATGTTACATGCTGCTCCACTGTATGTTACTGTATTGGCTTACATGTTTGTAGAGCCATACACACACATGTCCCATACCACAGACAGGCATCAGGCCACACTGTGTAGAGGCCCAGTATATGTAGGGTTAGTGTGTGAGTGGGACATATGAGGATGGTGTTGGACAGATAGTCCATATACTGTAATATTATGCTAGCTTAACATATGTGGCTGTGGCTGTGTTCACATTGCTTGTGGTTATGCACTTTCACAGAGGTGTATCTTACCCTGTGCTGTGACATGCCTGTAGAGCCTGCTATATATGCAGGTACATGTGCATTCTCCCATAGAAGATGTAGGCCAGTGCTGAGCCAGTCTGCCTGTAGCCTGCACAGTACTTTGTTACATGCCTAGTAGCTTAGTGTACTTATGCAATGAGATGTCATGTCCAGATACTTGCCAGATGTACTGCTGCTGGGCCTCCCTTAACAGTCGTATGTCAGACAGAGCATTGGGATGCTGTGCAGATGTTTATCAATATCTAGTGGGTAGTATGTGGCCATGGCACCTCTGTATCAGCAGTTATTATGTGTCAGGACAGACAGGGGTGTGTGAATGCATAACCTATGGGGATGAATGTATACCAGTCATTATGTGTTATACCCATCTACATGGCAGTTAACATCCATATTGTCAGATGTGGGCCACATGTTCTGCACTAAGGGGTTCTGTGTATACCCCTGGACTGTACAGAGTGTGTCAGAATGTCCACATATATTGGCCAATATCTCTGCTGTAGTCTACAGGAGCATTATGTGCTTGCAGCGGTACTGTACTATGATGTCCTTAGGATGTCTGTCAGTAGTCAATGGCGCACATGTGAAAAGCAGATGTGACCTCCCACACACACCATGTCTGTGAAGACAATCCCTGTTACAGTAGAAATAGTCTACTAATATACCCACTAAACATACCTGACATCCCCTTGCACTATGAAGTTGGGACTATAGGGGTTGAGGTAGGGCTAACCCCATTTTCTGGACATATGGTGAATATATATGTGCATATGATTATCCAGATATCTATATACATAATTACACATGTACATATCGACATATATAGATGGGTGTGTATATGTACATACATATGCATATACACACCCAGATATATACATATACAGAGCATTATATGCCTATACATATACAGATAGTGATACATATGCACATATACGTATACCACACTGCCATTCCTGCCAGCAGTCCACTGCTGTTGTATCCCCCACACATACGGTGGGGCTGGGGCCATATATGTGGGCTTCACCTACATAATACATGTGTGCCCATATGCATTCCAGAGGCCAGTGTATGCAACAGTGGTATATGGCCCTGTATTGCTGAGTCTGGGGGGGATGCACCATACATAACCAAAGCTGTTACAAAATGTGGGGGTATCAGGGCAGAGCTGCCTTAAGGTATCTGGATGTACAGTACCATACATTTCACCTATCTTGACATTACTTACATAAAGTGGGTTATTGCAGGCCTACTGCCTCCTGCCATGCAGACTGTTCTGTTTGCCAGTGTGTCTGTGATGGTGTCAGTTATGCCTTGTGATGTAACAGTTACATCCCATTTGGTCAACCACCTAGTGATTGTGTACAGAGTGTAGATAGAGGCTGCTGGAATATACACCTGCATCACTTACTGTTTATTGTGTGGTATCCTGTGGCCGAGTCTGTCTTCACTATTGTATGATTTGGAGGGCTTGGCCTGGACAGCAATCTTTCCAGACTACTGTATTAGTATAACTGTTTCACAGTTGCATTACTCTGTTGATATGGATGTCAGTGTCTGAACAGCTATGTGACATGGCATATACATGTGTAATAGTACACAAATAAAGGTATTCCATTTCTGAAAACCCGTGTGTGGTGTTTTATCCTATGGCCTCTCTGTGGGTATATGTTGCAGGCACCAAATGTCATTTGTATGGGTGGCTCATACAGTGTCCAATTGTTAGGGTGTTAACTGTAGGCATAGTGGCTGTTTCATATTGTGTGCTCCTACATAGGTTCATAGGTTCATAGGTTCATACTAGGCTATCTGCCCGAGGGCATTTACAAGCCTAGCCCATAGTTTTGTGGCTTACGCCACCCCTTTAGTATGGGGAACTATACCCATTATTTTGCTGTGCCTCTGTTGAGCAGTGACACTGAGGTAATCCCTGGGGTATATCTGCGATCTCCCATCCATTGGTCAAGATTTCTCTTGAACAAGGCCAGCGAGGTGCTCTGCCTCACATATACCGGGATTTTATTCCACAGCATAGGAGTCTTTGGGTGATGAATCTATCCCTCCAGCGTCCTATTAATAGCCGTGTCGAGGTTTAAGTCTCCGCCCTTGTGGCTCTGATGGATCTAGATTTTTGAGGTGAAGCATATTCATCAAATCTGGGTTTGACATGGCCTTGTATGTTAGGCAAAGGTCACCTCTGAGCAAGCGGTAGCGACTGAATAGAGCTGGAGTTCTTTCAGTCGGGCAGCATAGGACAGATGTTTGAGACCCTTTATCCTTTTGGTGAGGAACTTTTGTGGCCTCTCCAGCTGCTGCAAGTGTCGGGTCAGATACATTCAATGGGGCATTGTACTCAATCATTGGTCTGATGAGTGATGAGTATAGGGAGACTATGACCTCCCTTGATCTAGATGAGAATCCCTTCATGATAAGGTGGGCAATGTAGAAGGTCTTCCTAACTACTTTAGCTACATGGGTGTCGAATGACAGACTACTATCAACCTGGGTCCCCAGGTCCCTGATAACTTCTTCTATGCTCAGTGGATTGCCACCTATTTGGTAGCTAGGGGTAACCTTGTTTTTCCCGAAGGGAAACAACATAAGTATCTTACTGTACATATCTCTGCAAGTGTATGTGTAGTCACATGTATATCTCTATATATGTATATTTATCTTTATATATACATATATATATATATATATATATATATATATATATACACACATATATATATATATATATATATGTGTGTGTGTGTGTGTGTGTATATATATATATATATATATATATATATATATATATATATATATATATATATATATATATATATCTGCATGTATGTGTCTGTGTATATGTATCCTGGGGATGTTGATAGCTTCCACATTTTACATTTCCTATGGTAGTCAGACTGTACTGCATGATATGTTACCAATACCAGCTTGACATCTTACAGGTGGGATGTAGCACTGTTAACATCTTGTGCCCATGTCATGTCAGGACCTGGTTATGGGATCTGCAACACTTGGTAGTGTATTGCAGGGTGGATGTGTTTGGCTGTGGGGGAGTGGGGTGGGGGTATACCTATTCCTACAAGACGTATATTGTTTGGGGAACTCTCAACCCCATTAACAGTGCATGTGGACATATATGATCTAGTTAATCTCCCATTGATATCTACAAATGTATGTCCATATATACGTATATGGATATATATATCTACTTACATATTTATAACTATGTCCGTATATACCTACATAGATATATATCTGCTTACATATATGTAACTTGCTGTGTATATGTAGACATATAGGCGTGGACATATATATGTTTTGATGTAAGCATTTGCATGAATATATGTTCATATATATTTATATAGGTCCATAGGTATATAGGCAAGTACTAGGCCATCTGCCCAAGGACATCTATAAGCCTAGCCAGAATATGTTGACTTTTGCCGCCCCCTTAGATTAGTTCCCTGTGCCTTTGTCCAGCAGAGCCATTAGTTCCCTGTGCCTGTGTCCAGCAGAGCCACTGCAGTGATCCCCGGGGTAAATTTTCTGTTTCCCATCCACTCGTCAAGGTTTCTCTTGAAGAGTGTTAGTGAGGGGCTCTACCTAATATAGATTGGAATCCTGTTCCAAAGCATGGAGAGTCTCTGGGACAGGAATCTATCCCTCCAGCACATCCTATTTATTGTTGTGGTGAGGTTTAGATCCCTAGAGCGTCTGGCTCTCGAGGATTTGTTTTTTTTTTTTAGGTGGAGCATGTCCATCCATTCTGGGTTGGACATGGCCTGGTATGTCAGGCAGAGATCACCTCTGAGTAAGCGGCATGCAACCGAGTACATCTGGAGTTTTTTCAGTTGGGCTGCATAGGGCAACTGTTTGAGGCCAGTAATACTCTTGGTGAGGTACTTCTGTGGTCTTTCCAGCTGTTGCAGGTGTCTTGTAAGGTACATCACAAATGGGGCACTGTACTCTATGATGAGTCTGATGAGTGATGAGTAAAGGGGCATAATAACTTTTTTTGTTCTAGATGCAAACCCTTTTGTGATTAGGTGGGCCACATAGAAGGATTTCCTAACCACCTTGGCAATATGATTATCAAAGGAGAGATTACTATCTACTTTGGTCCCCAGATCCCTTATTACATTTTCTGTATTTTGGGGACTACCATGTATGTGGTAGTTCATGGGTACTTTGTTTTTTCCAAAGGGGATGACTATGCACGTTTTGGCATTTAGCTTGAAGTCATTATTTTGACACCAGATATCCGTCTCAGTGAGACCCTTCTGGAGGATGTCTGTATCAGCCAGAGAGTCAATTATGGCCCCCAGTTTGCAGTCATCTGCAAACTTGGTCAGCCATAGTTCTCCTGTGCTTGCCTGTACCTCTGAGAAGTATATACCGAACAGGAGGGGTCCCAGGACTGAGCCCTGGAGGATGCCACTTGTAGCCCATTTAGAGTTGGATCTAGAGCCTACAACTCTCACCATGTGGGTTCTATCCATGAGCCAACTGGCAACCCATCTTGTGACGTAGGGGTTTATGTTCAGGCTGGTGAGCTTGTCTATTATACCAGAATGGGGAATGGTGTTGAAAGCCTTTGCAAGGTCTAGGTAGGCTGTGTGGACCTCCTTTCCCTTGTCTAAAGTCTTGGTAACTGTCTCAAAGAAGTCCACCAGGTTTAGGAGGCATGATCTGCCCTTAACAAAGCCAAACTGGGTAGGGTCCAATGTTTGGAGGTTCCCAATGTCTCTGTTAATGAGTTCCATGATGATGCGCTCCATAGCTTTGCAGACCAGGCTTGTCAGGCTTATAGGGTGATAGTTCCCAGGGTCCATTGTGGCTCCACCTTTGTGGAGCAGGATAACTGTTGCTGTGTGCCACTCTATGGGTACGTAGCCTGTAGGGAGGCTGAGTTTGAACAGTGTGTTTAGGTGAGGGGTTAGTTAATTTTGGAGCTCGTGTAAGACGCAGCCTGGGACACCGTCGGGTCCCACTGAAGCTGTATTTTTGGCTTTGGATAGGGCTGTTTTAACCTGTGTGTCAGTGACTGCCAGGGCTTTACATTCTTCTGGTATGGTTATGGGCCCATTAGGGGGTGGGGGGTGAAGTTTGCACTAAACCTGTCTGCCAGAATGTTGGCAATATCAGTCTGTTCAGTGTATTTTGTGCCATTCTGCACTAACTCAGAGCAGATCTGAGAGTTTCCACTTAGGTTCTTGACATAGCTAAAGAACACTTTGTGGTTATCTTTGGAGTCCTTGACAATTTTTTTTTCGAAGCTAGCCTTGGATGATTTTATGAAGGATCATAGTTTCTTGCTGATACTGATCAGGGATGTCTTTCCTTCTTGGGATTTTACTCTTTTCTGTACTAGTTTCTGCCTTATATTGTATAGCTTATTTATGGCAGGGGTCCACCAGACTGGTTTTCTTTTCTTGGAGGAGTGAGTCTTGGTTTTGCTTGGGATAGCATGATCCATGCATTCTTGCAGGTGCTCATAGACTGCCTTTGTAAGGGATTCAGCAGCTTGGACAGCATTGTCCTTTAGCATGGGGGCTGTGAACCTTTCCACCTCAGTCTTAAGTAACGTGAAGTTTGCTTTTGAAAAGTTTTTCACTGTGGTTTCCTTGATTGGGGGTGGGGGGCAGAATGTGGATATCCAGAGTGATTAGTCTATGGTCTGATCTAACCAGTGAGGGGTTGACCTCTGGTGTGGAACACCAGTCGCCCATGTTGGTGATGACCAGGTACAATACATTGTCACCTCTGGTGGGGTGTTGATCAGTTGATCCAGGGCATTCGAGTTTATAAATTCTAGGAAGCATTGGCAAGGGAGTTAGTACTTGAGTAGTTCTCCCAGTTAATGTTTGGGTAATTGAAATCACCCAGTATTAGGACGTTTGGTAGGACCTTCATATTTTCGAGTATCTCCAGAAACGTGGAATGGGGGGGTCCTGGGTCATGGTGGGTGATCTGTAGCAAGCTACAATTTGAACTGCAGTTTTGCCCATTGCTAGTTGCACAAGGATGATCTCTGTGGCATTGTGCTATGCCACTAACCTGGTGGTGTGGATATCCTTGATGAATATGGATACACCCCTACCTTTTGTGTTTCAGTCCGGGTTCTGTGGCCAAAAAGTATGGTATGAATTATAGCCTGGTAGTGCTGGGGTGCTCTCTGGAGCCTTATACCAGGTTTCTGTTACTGGACAGATATCTATGTTATCCATACTGAGGAGCGCCTCGAGTGCATGCATTTTGAGGTTTAGAATTCTGGCATTGAGCAGCATTACCCTCAGTCTTTGGTTACTTATGTTATTTACGGTGGTGGGTTTGTCTTTTGAGCCTTGCCCAAAAAAGGCACTATTGGGGCGGCAAAAGCCTTGGCCAGTATTTGAAAGCATAAGGGTGACATGTGCAAGCCATCTCTTGTGAAGCAATGTGGCTTGTCGAGCATGTCATCCCAGGTGGACAGATACTGGATCCCCTTTGAATGACACCAGAAACTTAGCCAATTGTTGAAATTGATAATTTTTGTCTTTATACTGTGGCATCATTCTTGGTGAGGGCAGGATGCTACTCAGGGTCAAGGTCATACCAGCCTGGGCTATATGATCAGCGAGCTCTTCCATGTCTCTTTTCATGTAGTCCAAGGAGGTACATCTCAGGTCATTCACACCAACATGGACAATGACAGAGTCGTATTTGTACTTGTTCTGGAGTGACCAGAGTGCTTGTGTTATGTGGCGGATTCTTGCCCCCGACAGGCAGCTAACTGTAACCTTCTCCTCGTCCAGCCTTGTTAGTGGGACATCAGTGTGCCTGACTATAGAGTCACCTATTACTAGTGTGTTGGGTATGTTATTTTGCCTTAAGGGCTGTGATTGGGTGGCACACTGATTATGTGAAATATGTGTTTCATGGTTTGTGATGGGGTGTGGAGGTTGCTTGGATGTCTGCTTTGGGGGTCTCTTTTGCTTTTGCAGATTTTTATTTAGAGCCCCTGAGTATGCTTTTGTGTATTTATGTGTGTTATTTGCCGGTGTTGGTTTAGTAGGTCTGTGTGAGACTGGTGGTGTGTTGCAAGTATTTCCCTTCTCCTCTTGACTGTCAGTTCCAGTCTTGGGTTGAGAGAGCTTTGCCTCCAGTTTGGCTGTATAATTGAATCTCTTTCATATATTAGTGTTTGGTGGTAGGAGGAGAGGGTTGTCTGTGTACATGAGGCAGTTGTAACATCGCCTCAAAATGCCCAGATTCACCAGTTGGAGTGCGGAGTCCACCTGAAATTGCCCTTTGGAAATGCCTGAATAGGTAAAGTGAGCTGTTTTACTGATGGGCTGGTAGGGATGAATAGAGAGCCTTGTCCTTCTGGACAGTATAGGGGGGTCTAATGCTAGAGTTAATTAGTGCTTGCTATGAGTTTTGAGCAAGTGCTGGGCTGTGAAATGACTGGTTAGAGTGCTTAAGTTGAAAGTTTTTCTAGTTCGAAGGGAAAAATTGAAGAGTAGACTTCATGGAGCCAGGAATACTTTATCCCTAGCTAATAGGCACTGCATGGCGCGCAAAACCACGCAAATGTGGTTTTTGTAACAGGGAAATGAAAAAGATAGAAATTAGCCCAAAATGGCCAATTAACTACTAACTTCTGGGTTGAAACCACTCCTCCAGGGACAGATAGGCTGCTCAAAGCTCCCCTCTCTCACAGGTGAACAGAGACACTTCCTTCTATCCAAGTAAGGTATGGGCAACACAGACACTTGTAACACAGCCCTGAATTCAGCAATAACCTGAAAACTGGACTGTACTAGTTCAGACAGGTGGGAAACAAGTATATATTTTTGTTTGTTTTTTTTAGAAAATAAAGCAGATACAATAAAAAAAACACTTTAAATGCACAGAAATGGCTATTGCACTTTAGTGTGTAGCATACAACAGTTAAACAGATTATTTAAACACAAAAACAACTTAGTTCAAGTGCAGGCAGCAAATAAGTACAATATGTAGCAGAGACAAGCTTTTTAAACCACAGAAATGCTACAAAATCTGCATTTTAGGCAGAATTAGTTAAAGACAGCAAGAGTGCTTAATCACTCCAAAGTCTCTCTTTTGTCTTTCTGCTGCTGTAGAACTCTGCAGGACACCTGGCAGGCACTTGCTGAGCTGAATACAAGTGCAAAAAAACAGTGCAAATGCATTTTTTATAGCAGGGAAATGAAAGAGATATAAATTAGCCCAAAAATGGCCAATAAACTGCTAAATTCTGGGCTACAGCAAACAAGGCACACAAATTTCAGAAAGAAACAGTTCAAATAAGCAGGCACAATAAGCCTTTAACCAGAAATTCCCAGCTCAGAAGGGCAGACTCTAGCCTCTCCTCCCACAAGAGTGCAGACCACAAACCTGCTTAATGTAAAATAACTGGCCTACATATATAGATATGTTGTATCTGTTTAGATATTAATATATTTACACACACACATACATCTAAATGTTGGACTACATTCTCTGTACTGTTTGATGACTGGGCTGGATGATATGTTTTTGAAATCATCAGGGTTATGTATATCTTGCATGGCTTAGTGGTAAATCACTTTGTCTATGGTGTGTAGGGTCCTGGGGTCGAGCCTTGCATAGGCTGTTTATTTTGTTGCTGGGCAGAACATGGGCCATTGGATACAGAGTGATTAAGGAACTTTAAAGCAGTTGTAAGTGGGTTTGTGCAGAGGTAAGCACTGCTATCTTCCAGTTACAGCTTCTTATACTCAGTTAGCTTCTTAATTGCTTAACCAGTGTAGGCATTGCTTACCCCCATGCAAACAGGCTTAGACCTGCTCACTGCTGCTTAAAAGTGCTTTCTCTCACTTACCCCCATGCTAATTTCTTTAAAAGAAAAGAAAAAAGGGTTGATAGGAAAGTGGTGAAAAAGGGGCACAAAGAGGGAAAGACAGTAGGAAAAATAGCTAGGGATGTGCAGGACAGGTGTAGGGAAGGTCCATAGCTGCTCATTTCTTCTACAGCAACAGCTGTGCATATACACTGACTTTGGAGGTAGATTTGGACACCCAAACCCCTGGGATAGGGGTGAGGACAACAGTAATAAGTTTTGATGCCAATTAGACCAGATTACATGTGTTCAGTGGACATGTGTGCGAAATGGACAGCTATGTATGGGGCAAGATTTTTTTTTGTGGGAACAGATTGCTGTTTTTTTCTTTTTTCAGGTGAGAGAGGGATGTTGGGGAGGGGTAGTAGGTATATTTGGGGAGGTAGGTTGGGTAGGTTAACAGACAAGACACACAAGATGCATTCAGGGGTGGTATATGACACGTGGGGGGTAAACACCTTGATGGGGAGGGGTGTTAGGATATCTGAAGCCCACAAGCCCCCTAGTGGTAACAGTGGGACTGAGGTCCTCACCCATGGGCAGTCACCACAGTACCTTCACAGCCCCAAAGGTGGCTGTGCTGGGGGCTGAGCTGCAAAGCCAGGCTGACTGTCCAATCGTGACACACAGCCCTCGAGCTGGCATAGAAGATCATCGAACTGCTCATTGATCATTCTACGCACCACGACCCCGATCTGACGACGGGTGATAGGTGCCTGTGCCCGCCCACTCCCGGGGGGGCCAGCCCCATCCCCTGAGGCGGTTCCACCTGAAGGTGGTGCAGGACCAACAGACAAGGAGGTATGGGGTTGGGCCCCAGACATGCTAGTGCCAAGTCCAGCTGAGGTGGGATAGGTGGGTCCGCTGGGACTGGCCTTCCCAAGCGTAATATAGTGTTTAGATTTCATCATCATATATGGGTTAGTAATAGTCAACACATTCCAGGATTAGGTGTAACAGCATGCATAGATATTCCCATTAACCAGACACCAGATACGGAACAGTTGCATAGCAAACAAAACACATGCATATATGGGACCACAGTGGTAATAAGAACAGCATGCAGGTATGTTGATGGCACCATGCCAACAATGTTGGAATAATTCAATATGGTACGTGCATGGGAACCATTAAAATATTTATCAAACAATTGGACATTATCAGAGTCATTACATGCCAGTTGGGGTGGGTATGTTGATTACTGTTGGAGATAGGGTGTGGGGGGAAGATGACAATTAACAAGTAGTATATTCCTGTAGTCCACATTACTTTCCTAGTCAGTGCTGTTATCTGTACCTTACAAGTCGTACTACACTACCCTATAGCCTTATTTTGGACAGTGATATGGCTATTGTCGTCATTACACATGAACCGGTTTTACCTGCGGTATACACCTCTTACCTGGTATACCTGTGGAGGGAATGTTTGTTAACACTGACTAACTGTTTGTACACATACGCCTGGATTCTGGGTTGATGTTTTGCACTATGCTATCCAACTCTTTCTGCACAGACTCTGGCCATGTGTTGGCCACATGCCGGTGTGCCTGGACATATCTAGAATGTTGCCCTCTTCCACCTTTAGTGACCTGACACACACATATACATGCTTTCCTACACAGTTATATTATGTAGCACAGTGTGGGTAACAGTGACCAGTGATACCTTATTATTCAGAGAAACTGCAACACTCACAATCCCCTACAATACCAGCGTGGACAGTACCAGTACAAGTTATATTGGTCTGTATTTCTCAGCACAGTGTTCTTACCCAACATACCTGTAGGAGCAATGTTTGTTAGCACTACCTGACTGTCGCCACACAAAGTTCCAGATTACACATTAGTATTCTGCACATACATCTCACTCTGTTACTGTACACACTCTGGTCACAGTTTGATAACATGGGAGTGTAGATAGGACATACTTGGAATATTACTCTCCTAACAGTTTCGAGGGCTGCTACATTGACAGGTGTGTTCTCATGATGGTTGACAATCACTTGTATTCCCTATTTGCTGGCTACACATCTGGGATCATCCCACAGACTTGACAGGGGGACAGGCAGCAGATATGGGCACATATACTGGACATTCTGGCCTCGTGTACAGTTGTGGGGTATGAATCTGTATGTAGTCTAATTCCACATCCAGTATTCAGATCATGGCTGTGTCTGCTACAACTTAAACACTGTCCATCACAGTTGTGTCTGCTATATTGATATTGCTGTATATCTCCAATCTGCTTTCTGTCTTATTAATCTCCTGTGCGTATGCATTCTGACCTTGTATAACACACTTATACAGAATTCCTAGACAGTTATATGTTGTAGGACAGTGTGGGTGACAGTGATGTGTAATACCTCATTATTCAGAGCAACTGCATATCATTCTTGTATTTCTGGGCACAGTGTTGGTATCTGACAGACTTGTGGGAGGAATGTTTATTAGCACTACCTGAATGTTCCCCACACAGTACCAGGTTCCACATTACTATTATGCACATACATCTCACTCTGTTACTGTACACACTCTGACCACAGCTTAACAAGCTGAGGTGTAAATGGGACATGCGTGGCTTCCTAGTCACATAAGGTGTTGGGGAGCTGCTAGTGTGCCAGGTTTGTTGTCATAGATGTGCGCCAATCAGTTGTATTTCCTGTTTGCTGCCTATACATCTGGGATCATCTCACTGATTTCCCAGGGGGACAGGTTGATAGGCAATACATATGGGCCACTTTCATAGACATTCTGGACATATCTGTACAGTTGTAGGGTATGATTCTGTATGCAGACTACTACCACTGGGAGGATTTTAACTGTAGCTGTGTGTGCTAAAAAAAACAACAGTTCACATCTCAGTTACATGTGCTATTCAGTTTTTGTTGCCTGCATTTTCCCTGTTTACTGTCTATGTGTCTCTCATTTGTACTAAATGACCTCTGGGGATTACACCTGTCATATACAGGCATTCCTACACATTCAATTTATGGTCATTGTGTGGTTAACAGTGCTTAATACCACCCTACTATTATATGATTGCAAATCTACATTACCATATGATACCAGAATATACGCATGCAGTCCAGCAGTTAGACCTGTTTTGTCAGGTAATTACACTTTTATTGACATACAAACAATATGAGACTCTTCCTGCCATATTCTCTAGTGTATGCAGTACTTGCCTTGAACAATACAGGTTTTATACTAGCAATTAATTTACTACTACTTTTATTTTTATTTCCTATGACAGTAAAAGCATGAGTATTACTGACCTGCCTCGCATCTCAACCATGCCAGGCGGCTGATGTAGGCTTCTTGGTTCATGGACGGCTCCATTACAGCTGTGGGGGACATAAGAGGAATATTTAGCCATACCTATCCGTGATACACCTGAGCTTGCAATCATTACACACATACTGGGGTGATACTTACACACATCTGGAACATCCCCTGATGTCCTAGCCTGTTGAACACACTCCTCCAAGAGGTCCCTCTTCCACCACTTCAGGTTGGCATAGTGGTGCCTAACCTGCTCACCAGTTTGGGGTATGCCAGTGGCACTGGTGAGGTCGCAGGCAAGATGGTCCCAGGCTTCTGCCTTATACTGGGAGCCCTGGTACTGGCCCTGCAGCAGTCTCTGTGCATGGTCTTTAACTAGGAGTGCTGCCATGACCTTGGACTCCTGGATGCACCAGTGCTGCACCCAGAAGTGCACTCCTTCTCCCTTTACTTCCATAATGCCTGCAAGGGAAAGCTACAACCAGTTATGAGATGTAGTCCCACCTCTTGGGTTTAAGTAGGGCTGATTTCCTGCACTTTTCTGCGATTGGCCAGTTTTGAAAAAGCTAAGCTATGGGCAAAGCTGCTTACCTAATGTTGGCATTGTTTAAAGGGGTATACCACTGGGCACAAAGAGTTAGCTGGTCTACACATTGCTCACACCTCCTAAGCTGGCCTGTGCAATGCTTAGCATTGCTTACATTAGACCTTCATTATAATGCCTTTTTGGCATTGTGTTATTATTTATTACACCTTATATGTATGCCTGATATCCATGATTAATGTGTACATACACTCTGTGGGGTCCTTGTGTTTTATTGGGGACGTCAACACTCTATTACAATTATACCTAACTTCTGGGCTTACTGCTGTACGCCAGTTCACATATTTATGTTATGTAGTGGGTTATGGTACATATGACTGTATACTGATGCATTTCACAGGTTCAGTTTGGTTATACTATGGTGGGGTCTATATTAGATCACTGAATGCTTAGGTAAGCGAATGGTGATTAATTGATCCCATATAAACGAAAGCTTACAAAACTGAACTGTCAGAACAGCAATTTTTTTCCAAGGAAAAAAATTGCTGTTCCAACAAAAAAAAAAAAAAAAAAAAAAAAAGATGAGATTAAGTGGGGGGCTTCACCTCCCACACCCCCTAACATGGTACCAACTCCGAGATCGCACTACAGTGCTGAAAATGGCAAAGTAACAAAGTGGCCAAGTGAATTCTTTCCCAGGGAAAGAATTTGCTTACATCCCGATTCAATATTTTGCAGTGTTGGTTTTGTCAGTTCGACCAAGACACATTTGAAAACATGTGTCTTCGGTCTGCTGATAGGAACCCCTATGGTGAGGACTTGTTTGCTACTATCTCATTCTTCTGTACTTCTGTGATGGCTTGGTGGATAACTATTGGGACTATGGTGTATAGGGTGCTGGGTTTGAGACCTGCATGGCTAATTATTTTGTTGATGGGCAGAACAAGGGCCATTGGATACAGAGTGATTAAGGCACTTTTGAGCAGTTGTAAGAGGGTTTGCATGATGGTAAGCACTGCTAACCTGCTGTTACATCTGCTTATAGAGGGTTAGCTTTAGAATTGCGTAGCCAGTGTAGGCATTGCTAACCGCCATGCAAGCAGGGTTACACTCGCTTACTAGTGCTTATATATGCTTACTACTGCTTATTGGTGCTTAGACCTGCTTACAAGTTCCTTGTTCATTATACTTGACACCTCACATGTGCATTTACTGCAGTATTCATAAATATATGTTATTTAGTGGGTTATGCAACAGAAATATTGGTCATAACGTGCTTTGCCATGTAAAATTGGATGTGCTGCAGTGGGACTCGAACCGGGAATGCCTGCTCTGCCCACTACACTACTGATGTGCTGCTTCATTTGCTTATATCTTCCTTGTTATCCTCTTCATCCTTTATAGCTGCTTTAACTGTAGCTAAGCAATGGGCACACCTGTGCACTTACAGTTAGCTGTAATCAGATTGTTAAAAAAAATAAAAGGTGTCTTCATTTTATTTCTATATTCTGTTGCTGTTATCACAAGGGGGACTGTTGGTGGGGATATGCGGTCACCCATGAGCGGTCTCGTTCATTGAATTCCCCTTTCTGCTGTTCTACATTGTGGGGGCGTTTTTATTCTGAGAGCTCTGCTCTCAGACATGACCCCTGCACTCTTAAATGCTCCGTGTAAGTCTAGGAGTTCGGGCAGTGCGCATCATTAATATGCATAAGCATGCTGCCGTCCTGCTCCTAAACAGTCGCTTCTGTGCAGGGCTAAGCTAGTCCTGCACGGAAGATTAGTAAATCTGGGGGATAATTTTAAATTTCTTATTTTATATAAAACTCCAGAGCTGTTTAGGGGTGGAAATATAAAAAACATAACTGAAGTACAAGAAAATAAATGGATCCTATGTTTTAAGGCACAGTACCCACCTAGGTTAAATGATGCCTTTAGTTTAAAACCAGTGTTGGAAGAATTGCATAATAAAATTACATAGTCTGTTTAAGATTTTATACATACTTATATGCATATATATTAACTTTGGAATTAGTATATTTTAATTTTAGATTTCATGTATACTTTTAACTTCAGATTTGATTGATATTCTTTCTTAATTGTTTAATTTAATTGTTTTAATTGTTGTATTAAGAACACACTATATAAAGAGTCACTTTTTAGTTAAAAAAGTATGCATGAAGCAGTTTGCAAAAGTTTTTACTTGTGTATATAAGTGTGAATAAAGTTTCTGAGCTACTCATGGTTCCAGAACATTATTTTTCTATATTATTCTCTGGTTTAAATGCTACCGGATTTAGATCCCTAGGTGTTTACTTATTTTTTCATTTACTGTGACTTATACAATTCAGTTTAAGACCTAGAACCTAAAGAATACTACCACTATAAAAATTATTTGTGCTGAAGACTTTGCTATTTATACTTCTTTCATAACCTTTATAGTTCCAGAAATATGAATATTTGTTTGAAATGTGAAAACATCATTTGATTTTGTCAAAAGGCTTAGGCTCCGCCCACTGGAAGTTACAGTGCAAACTTCCTGAACTCCATTGGAGTGAATGAGTTAAAGATATCAACTATAACACAAGTATAATTTATGGAGTTAAATCGCTCCATACCTTAACCTCTTAGCGCAAGACACTGGAACAAAGCTTAAAATAATGGGCAGATTTAAAATGTTGCTCTTATAAACTCCAGTGTTAGTGATTAACCACCACAATTCTATGAGGAACAGACTTTTTTGTGAGGTAAAAATATAGACAAATCTCTTAGCACCAGAAATATTCAAACAGACCAATGTTGCTTGAATAAAATATATTTCCTGAAGCATATAATATTTAAAACTCTTCAACCCTGCAATTGCCTGCAAGCATACCTGACCTCTTAGCTCAATAAATATAGGGACAAGGGTCTACTTCAATAAACTGAAAATACACTTAATGAAAACTTACTTTACTGAGACGATATCACCGAACTTTGAATAAACCAAAGCTTCACATTACCACATTTTTTTTTACAGAGAATGGGGGCACTTGACCAACATTCAATGTAAAAATACACTGCAGTATGTCAAACCCACCCAGGTGGGGGGCTGCACCTCTCACAACCCCCTAACTAAATATACTAACTCCAGGATCATACTACAGTGGCAAAAAAAGGGCAAACTTCCCCATGTTGGTCAAGTACCTCCGTTCCCGATAAAAATGTAATAATGTGAAGCTTCAGTTTATTCATGGTGATGTCATCTCGGTAAAGTAGGTTTTGATTAAGTGTAATTTCGGTCTACTGAAGTAGACGCAGGTACAAATGTAAAATATTGCTATTACATCTAAAATTTGCTAGAATAAAAAGCTTTGCATCACAATAAATTATGAAGGATAAGTTAAAAAGAATTCAATCCTCTGACTTGCCAGAAAAACATATTTTATGGGAGCAGGCCAAAATATTTTTATAGCCCTGAAAAGAAAAAAGCGAAATTTTTTTCTGTTTGTGCAGTTTCACTTACCTCTGATGGATGAGTGAATATTCTCTGCAGTCTTTCTACTCCAGGCTTGTTGGTATGATCATGAGAAGGGAAACAGCAGCAGCAGGCAGTACAAGAAAGCAAGCAGCCCAGAAATTCAATTAAAATCCAGAGAAAAGTGTGCATCCACTATCGACCTCTACAAGCTGAAGCAGACTCCTGAGCAGCCCAATACCACAAGAATTTGAAGTCCATCCAGAAAATCCCATGACACCACACAGTACAGCCTACAGACCGAAATCTTAGTAAGGTGACTAGTAGTTGATAGCCCTGCTTTTAATTTCTTAGTCTATGTTGTTGATTGGCTCTTTCCCAACACAGCACACAGCCAATCAACAAGAAGGTGATGTTCTCTTTCATCAATGTAGAAGAAGCGCTGATGAAGCAGTGCAAAAATCTGGAGTCCCAGTTGAATCGGAGAACCGGAGTACTGTGGTTGTTCCAGACACTCCAGGAGAAAAAACGGAGAGTGGCAACCTTACTTGATGAATATGCAACTGCAGTCTGGCAGATGCTTATTGATTATCTTTATCCACAACCAACAGAATTGCAATGCTTAAAGAGTTAATCTGAGCTAACGCACTAAGGCAACTGAAGACCAAAATAACATGCTTAAAAGAAACAATCTATTACTCCACAGAGCAAAATAAGCAGCAAATAATATAACAACTTCTATGCTCAGGCAGTGACCATAGGAAAAAAGAAAAACAGGTCGGTTCCAAAGCCACCTGGTCAACACACATGTGATTCGATCATCTCAGTGATCAAAAACTGATATTTAGTAGAACACTGTTCTGCTTTTCTAAAACAACAAAAACAAAAACAAACAAGCCAACAAACACACAAAAAACAGTGACAAAAATAGTAGAATATGTTACTAGATGATGTCATATCTCTTTAATGTCTACATTTTCACAGAATGTCCAGATTTTTGCCTCATATTTTTGGTAAGTTTCTCATAAAATTTGTTATTTTCTGGCAAATCATTGAGGACTGAAGTCACTAAATAATGCTAAATAATGACAGACATTTCAATTTCAGACTTCATATCTTTATGAAAATGCAAAATAATGCAAAATCTGCTATTCGAACTTTGTTTATAAGAGCAATATTTAAAATATGTACCTGTTTTCGGGGCTTTGTTCCCCCATTATTTTTGGCTTTGTCCAGATTTCTTGCACTGAGAGGTGGAGAAATATGTGATCAGTTGAGAGCTGCACTGCAATATAACAACAACAACAAGCATGTACTTGTTCACACTCTATATGCTATGTCTGACCTCAATTCTGAAGGAGCTCTGCCACAAGGCCATAATCCTAGAAGTTTATTGAAAATTTTGTAATTGTATAATAGCCTGTGGTCACTACATTTGACCTCAATACAGAAAGAGGTCTGCCATAAGTCTCTCTTCCTACAAGTTTACTGAGAATTTTGTCATTGTGTAATGTATGCACATGTATCATGAAGAACCTTGATATGTATTAACTTAATCAGTTAAATACATGCCTGTTCTGTGATTGAAAGTCAATCTGAAATATTCCGTGTACTCTAAGGACCTCTTACTAACATGGCCGTATCCCCTTTTTCTTGAACAATAGACTGTACTGTATAGACCAGTTATTTAGCCTCAGGAAATGACAGAAAACCTGTTTTCATTTAGCATCTCTTTGTTAATTGCTTTGTACTTGCTATAAACTGATTGCTCTCAGTTACAATTTGACCCGAGGGTGGGATGGTCACTGTAGTAGAATGTATTGCTAAATATTCCCTCAGTGTTGTCACCTCTTCCACTCAGTCACTATCTTCCTTCATAGAGCAGGTACTTGCTATATGTTATTACATTTCTATTTGTTCTAACACTGTAAAACAGTGGAAAGACTTTGGTGGTGTGTAATATTTGTAATAATTTCATTCAGATCGAATAAGCTTTGTGTATACAGAGCATGTTTCCCTTTAACACATATGTGATGTGAGTTGATGGTGTTCTGGAATATGTGTAACATTATTCTGATGTACTGGTAAATCCCATGAATTATTTTCTAAGTGACGGTTTTATACTTTGCTTATCAGTGTACTGCCAAGTTCTGATAATTTACTTGATACAGCAGTACATTTACTCTGTATTACTGTGATCCTCTGTCAGTATACTCCCTACTAAAACTACTTTGAGCTTACATTCATAAACTTTCTTACCATCACTCTTCTGTTATACTTCCCCTGTATTCTCTTGTTTTAACTTACTGTGGTCCTTCCACCATTTCATTTTGTATAATAAGTATAAACCATATTGCTTCAATATAATATTACAATTTAGTAGAGTTTTTCTCTTTCTTTCATTTCTGAGCCTGTGGTTACTACATCTGACCTCAGTATGCAGGAGCTCTGAAACATGTCCTTACTCTTACAAGTTTACTCAGAATTTTGCCATTGTAAAATGTAAACACATTTATCACAAAGAACCTTGATGTGTATTAACGTAATCAGTTAAATACATGCCTGCTCTGTGATTGAAAGGCTTAGTGAAATAGTCCATGCACTCTAAGGACCTCTTATTAAGCTGGCCGCTATCCAAGGGCGCCCGCAGGCAGGTGCAAGGGGGTGCACTTGCACCCCCCTGGAACTGGCTTGCCAGGAGATTAATTTTCTTTCAAAAAAAAAAAATACTTTGGGCATTCTTCTTTCACGAAAGACTTGGCATTCTTCTTTAAGAAAGGATACGGGGCCAGTCCCATAATGCATCACATAGAAATCCGACATCTTTACACGGAAGGGGCAGGAGTGTGTTTTTGTTTTGTTTTATAGCTTAAGTTTTTAGCTATGTAAATACAGAAAATAAATAGTTTTACATGTTCTGTAACTGTTGTAAGAAAGTGTATTTATATCACTCGCTGGCTTAGCAAGTTGTGTGTTGATCGTTTTGGAAGTCCTGAAAAATCTGTTCCCACGGCTAATAATATGACTCTTCAGGTAAAATTAATATATTTTGAAGAAGCTATATTAGGGAGGTGGCAAATTATCACCGTATCCAGCCACAATAGATGTATGTTTATAAATTGGATTAACGTGTGCTTTGGAATACGGGCGTAGTGGATTAATGTGTAAATTTGAGAACTTTAGCTTTCTATCAACTCTTAAAAGTTTTATAGTTTCATATGGTTTTATGAGTCTAGAAGTATTGATGTTTGTTTAATTTGAATGAAATTTGAATGAATTTTTTTTTTCGGAGTATTTATTTGAAATGTTTTGTATTCTTTTTGTCAACTGAAGACGCAACAAAACCGGTCAGATTGGTATTGCAGGCTTTAATTACTTTGTACTGTAAATCAGTACTTACTGTCCCAAAAGACAGACAAGTAAGGGTGGTGTGCAAAAAAGCTAGACATTCGCTATTTTACTTCGGCTGAGTCTTTTCCGAAGCACGGTTTACTTCCATGAACTCAAGACTTTTGACGAAAATGAAGAACGAGGTAATATATTCTTTTTCTTTCTTTCCCCTGTACTATGCAGATTTATGTGTTACTGTAGTGCAGGAGACTGCATGGTGAATACCCCTCAAAAGCGATAAGTTGGGTAAAGGAGTGTACACTCCTATAGCGATAACACGCACTAAAAATGAAGAGCGGATTATTGCACCGTTGTGGTTTTCGTAGGTTTGTAGCTGTACTGTTCTGTTCCTGTCCACAGCATGTATAAAATAGTTAAGACTTGAGGCCCCTTGTAGAATCACGGATGGTGAAGCAAGTAACTGATGCTGCAACGCCTCACCGAATAACGGGAGATGCCATGAATTCCTAAGTATAGCTATCAGTAGAACACCTCCAAACATACCTCCCATCTTCTTAGCACAAGAAGT
This sequence comes from Protopterus annectens, assembly GCF_019279795.1. Classification (NCBI taxonomy): domain Eukaryota; kingdom Metazoa; phylum Chordata; order Ceratodontiformes; family Protopteridae; genus Protopterus; species Protopterus annectens. The sequence goes on from NC_056745.1 coordinate 1,260,156,137, forward strand.
CTGGATAAGGCCTAAAACAGTGGTGGTTTAAAGACCAAAAATAGGGACACATTTTAAATACTGCTGTTATATACTTAGAAAGTTGCTAGAATAACAGGATTTGTGCTAGCATCCATTTTTCTGAAGTAAATGAAGGGTGAAACCCAAATACATCATGTCATTATAGTGACTTCAGTACTCATTTTGCCAGAAAACCACACATTTTGAGGAACAGACCAAAATATGTGGCAAAATCTGAACAGCTGTGTGCTCTGCCTCCAAAATGTGGACCTAATGTGCAAATGTAACTTCAGCTAAGAAGCACCCAGCATGGCTAACAGCTGTACAAATAGTGACTACAGAAGAGTAATTAGTATGATTCAGTATTATTTACCATGGTAATTTGTTAAAAAATCTTAAGAATGAACACTTGAGAGACTTTTTCAATGTGGGAGATTGGTATAATGCTTAAAGTGTTTACCTTACCTTACAAGGTTCAGGGTTTTATTCTCACATGGGGCAATTGGCTAGGCTTAAAATGGCTCATAAGGGCAGTTAGCCTAGTACTACTAACCTAACCTATAACCTAATGGATATAAAGAAACTGCAGGCTGCAGTGTAATGCCCACGGGTGGTGTTTTTGTGAATAATGTAGTGTGCCCTTATGGTTATAGTTTGCTAAAGTAAGTGTTTTTAAGAAATACTAAGGGTTTTATGCGAATTTAAACGCCATTCTTCTGATTTAAACATGTCATCGACTGCATGTCCTGCTTAGTTCAGAACATGATGGGTAGTGTGCATCTTCGCCTTTCCATACCTCTCAGGTGTGTCTTACTACGAGGGCCTCTCCTTATTTTGAGCTTTTAAATGTCTGTGTTCGTCACATTTTCACATTGAAAGGATCTGCCTCACATTCAGTATTACGATTTTTAGCTTATAAACATGGCAAACAATACTAAATTAACTCCCAAGCATAATTGTATAAGCTTAAAGTAACATATATTTATTCTGTAAGTTTCTTAGCTGAAGTTGTTGGAAAGCTGGTAGTAAGTGTTCCCCATTTTGTCCATTTGTTCCACATTATGAGAGGTAGTGTTCTTCGTTTTAAAATTGAAGGTTGAGAGCTATGTTTTACATTGCAACAGTTATTCCTGTAAATTTTAAGGAGTCTAGTATAAATCAAATGACACATCGTAGGGGTACATGAAGTAGTACTTTCCTTTACTGACCACCTCTTGATTTCAGGTACATGGCAAGGCTACTGGTACTTTGTTTTTTGCTTAGTGGCAAAATGATGGTTTGTAGATGGTCTGACCTTTCCAAATGGGTATCACCTCCTTAAAAAACACAATATTCTAAGTGATGCTGAGGGAAAAAGTACTCTGTAGAGTATTTGTGGTTACAGAACCAGGCAGGGACAAAGACAAAAATAACCGGGAACAAAGACCTCAAATCAGGAATACTTTATAAAGTTTAGTAGTGTTCCCTTGGAAAGTTGACAATATGAGCGGCATAGTGGCAGCAGATGGTGGTGTTGCCTCAGCAAGAGGTTCCCCAGTTCATCTCTCAGCCGGGGTGCCTTCTGTGCAGAGTCAGCATGCCCTCCCTGTGTTCTCTTGTGTATCATCTGGGTGTTCTGTTTTCCTCCCACACTTCCAAATGCAGTAGGTGGATTGGGCACTCTAAATTGGCCATAGGTGGTAGTGTGGGTGCAAGTGTGTGGTGTAAAAGAACTACAGGGACAGGGCTAGCCACCTGACAATGTAATCCTTGGTCATCTAGATGATTGTCACTGTTGAAGTGACACCTGACCCCATGTGCAAAAAACAGAAAAAAGGGGGTTGTGGATGGATGGACTTGGAAAATGACAGAATGTGAGGACATGAATTGATATTAATTTTTGAAGGAAACTGTAACTCTAAACTGTTGTCACTGTTTCTTGTCTGCGGTGTGCCACTGTTTTTTTTTTTTAACATCACCAAATTCAGGATGTACAGAGCAAAAAAGTAAAATCCAACATCCCTGGACATTGGGGACACTTGAGAGTCTGTATGTTAGAAAGGGCTACTGAATGTAGTTATGTAGCCGTAAATACTGGCAGTCATAAGAACAGCTCAGCAGGTGAAGGTACTGTACTGTTCTGTTTGTTTGCCTTGATAGAGGTGACATGTAGACTGGTTTTGTATGCTACCAGTTATTGTGTTGAGCTGCTGCATACACTGTCTGATGCTGGTGCAGAATGTCTAGACAAGTCTGTCAGGATGTTCTGTACCCTAATGAACTCTTATTTTCTCAACTCCTTGTGGAAACACCTAATGAAACATATTTTATATAAAGAATGTTTTGCTTTTCCTCAGGTAGGGGAGGCATCACAAACAGTTACAATTTTCAACACCATCTCTTATGTTTATTTTAAGCAAATGCCTCCATGTTCTCCATAGCAACTGTCCATACTCTGTGTAAAGAACATTATTAGTTTGGCTGCTTGCATTGTTTGCATCCATGCCTTCTGACTATTGCATGATGCACATTCACATGTGTGACACTTGTAGGCAGCTGGAAAGGTAATCAGTTCACATGGGGCATGTGGGAAGAAATTGGGTGTTGAACAGAAACTCATGGAAACAGAGAGAGAGAGCATTTAGACTGCACAAAAGGCTGACTATGTGAGAATTTAATTGGAGAATTGAGCTCTGTCAGACATACCGGGTCTAACTGCTTAACCATTGAGTACTCTTGTTTTTAAGCATATGTGATGTCAATATGATTCATCTCAGCAATTCAACTCCTTGACGCTATTGTGTTTTTCCTTGGAGCAAGCACCGCTACTGACTCTGTAGGATATACTTGTATTTGGTGGCAATCTGGCAAACAGCCCAAACCATTAACTGAGTCTTTGTAGCCCTTAAGCAAGTTGTCACTCTTCTGACAAGATTCTTATCTACTATGGTATCTGCTATTCTCCTGTCTACAGCTATGCTTGTATTTTTTATTCTAGTAGGCACATGTAAATATTTTCTAAACCTTGTTTCTGCATGATTATTAGAATAAGTAAGAAATTTACATAAGTCGGCTTGCTTATTCTGCTTCATAATTTAGTGCTGTTAATATGTAAACATATATGACACTGCACACTTGCCTATGTGTAGCTTAAAAACACCACAATTTGATTGTAAATGTTTAGCTTCTCTGCACAGATTTCTAAAATGCCACAATTTGGTTGTGTTCAGCTTCTCTGCCCACATTTCTGACTTTCTAGCTTAATCTCTGGTTACATATTGTATGTACCTTTTTCTTGCAGACTGTTACATCTGTGCACATTCTTAGGAAAATAGAGTTGGCAAGTAACACATTTTGTTCTTGTACATGCAACCTTTTTGACTGAGAATTATTTTCATCATATTACAGCTTTAGCAAAGTGTTATTTTCATTGCGTCTTCACACTTGTTTAGTTGCAGTGTTTTTTAAGTTGCAGGATATTTCCTTTTATGCTTCCTAAACCTGTCATGACTCCTATTCATTTTCAGTTTTTGTATCTCGCACACAGTAGACTCTGTTATGACCCTTAATTAGGACAAAGCTACTTCAGTTGCTCTGCACAAGTCATTCTCATTGTTGCGTTGAATCTGTTTCCTTCAGCAAATTGTCCCCTTCTAAGTTTATATACCACACAAAGTTCTGTGTTTCATTGTAATGAACAATTTAACTCGCTGAGTTCAGTCTTTGGCTCGGTTCTTCAGTAAGATGGGTGTCTTTAGGTACTGAACCTTTTGCCGTTGTGAAAAGCATGTAGTAGCTATTTGGCAGATATTTTTGTCTCACTGTAACTCTGAAACGTTTGTTATTCCAGTACTCTTTTCTCTCTCTTAAAACTAAAGTCAAAATGATGAACTTTCATTTTTCCCTTGTGACATGCAAAACTTTGTATACTGTACTATGTCAGTTTTCTGATGTGCATCATTTGCATTCAAGAACAAATCTATAAATGCCCAATTTCTAGTTTTCATACAAATTATCTTGGAGGAGGTTTCTTGGGGCTGCAGTTATACTGTTTCCGAAATGGAAAAAACTAAAACAACTTATTTATAATTGTTTGTTTTTTATATCTTTAGTTACCACCTGTCACACTTTGTGAGGGACAGTCCCTCTTTGGGCACTTGTGTCCTGCAAAACAATTGTAAAAATGGCAAATGTCTTGAGATTTTAGGACAAAATTATTTCCTATATTTTATGTAAGAGTAGCATAAAACTGTTCTTCTGTATCTGAAACACACACATGTTAGAAGAAACAGAATAAGCAACTAAAATGCTACAAGAATAAGCTTTTATTTAGGCAAAAAAAGTGAAGGTCTGTTTTAGCCTGCAAAATCTGACGGTTGTACCAAAAATGTCCCACTTTGGGCATTTGAAAAGGTGGCAACCCTATATATTGTATAATGTTTGGTCTTTACTCATATGAATAAAAAGACTTGCAAGAATAAAAACTCAAGGCTTGAGATTGATTGCTACAAGATTTATTAGTGTATACTAAATGACTGAACAGAAATCTATAGGAAACCATAGTATATACATACATACTGGCCTGAAACCAAGATTTTAAACACCAGAATTTTGTAGATAAATGTGTCTTGTATTCATTATTAACCTTTAATTTTTATATTGATTCTGTTAGGACTTTACATTAAGCAGACTAGTTTAGGCTTATAAGCTTCTGACTGGGATGTCTTAAGTTTGTACATGGTGCTGTTCAGTTTGTAGTGCAAAGGTATGTGTGATGTATAGCTTAAACATATGCCCTAAGATACTTTTAGTACAAAAGTAGTAGCATCTATGTGGAGCTGGTGGAAATTTTAAGCAGTCTGTAGGGTCCCAGAAAGTTTCTGTTCACACGTTTTGCGAGCACACTTGCTAAGTAAAAGTTTGAAGTGGAATGAGGGAATTTACTTGTTTTTATTTTAGTGTAACACTGGTAGAGAACCAGCATTTAAAAGACCAGCCATGTTTGGGTGAAAGAATTAATGTGATCTTCTGCAAAAGCCCCAGTGTGTACCTTCTGGAAGACACTGTGATATTGGACTTCATCTTTGGAGAAAATAAAATTCTGGAATTGTAGTTTTGTAATGCTTTGACATAACCCCAACTTTGGAAATTGGGTGATATAGATCTGGAGTGTAAGCAGTCAGATGTATGGGGGGGTCATACCTCTCAACCCCTAAATGCAAGAAATCTGGACAAAGCCAAGGAGGGACAAAGGGCCACAAATAGGGACAGATTTTAAATGTTACTGTAAACTTAGCATAGCAGGTTATGTGTTGGTGTGCATTTTCTGATGGATATGTGAACCTTGGCTCTAGATAATTCACTGCTGAAGTGACACCCCAACCCCATGCTCAAAAATAGAAAAAAGGGTTGTGGATGGATGAAGTCTGAAACTTTAAATGCATGCCATTATTTAGTAACTTTAGTCCTCAATGACTTGCCAGAAACCACAAATTCTGTGATGGATAGACCAAAATATGGGGTAAAAAAAATTAAGATATTCTACAAAAATCTGAACAGTTGAAATGAAGGTATAGGGGCAAGATTATGCTTACCTTGATAGCGGTCTAGAGTAGCACTTCATTAATGCACTTGTCATCAAAATGGAATGTTTTTTTTCCCATATTGTTTTAAATGGTTGGTGCTTGTTCAGAGTGGGGGTTCTGTGTAACCATGAAAGGATTCAAGAGAAAAAGCTCAACACTTTAGAAGTGGACACTTTCTAAAAAAGTGTTAAAGTGTAGCTAGAGTAAGAGTACCATAACACAGAACAACGTTGATTGTGTCGTGATGGTATTTTGAAGATATGTTTTACAAAGATATTGTTGGCATTCTTAAGATGGCATACATAAAGAAAAGTGGCATGAATTGTCTAAATGGATTATGATGCTAGGGCACTTCTATGGGCTAGGCTTGTAAAGGCTCCAGGGCCATTAGCCTAGTACACACCTATGAACACACCTATGAACCTAATCCATGCGTGCATTGTCGTCCGCTCACAATTTGAAATGCTTCTCACCCTTGGAGAATAAGATACGATGTTGTCCGCTCGCAATTTGAAATGCTCTGTGGGAGAACAAGTCTGTGAGTTCTGCTTTGATCATTCAAATTCAATCATGTGTTAGTTTTCGCTTCATTCAATGCTGCTTTTGCTGCCAGGTCATTCATTCAGTGTTGCCAGGTTATTCAATGCTGCTTGTGTGTGTGAATTCAATGCTGCTTGTGCTGCCAGGTCCATTCATTCAAGTGTAATGCTGCTTTTGCTGCCAGGTCATTCATTTGATTGTGTGTAAGAAATAGGTAGGGAAAGGTGTGTGTGTGTGTGTGTGTGTGTGTGTGTGTGTGTGTGTGTGTGTGTGTGTGTGTGTGTGTAAGAAAGAGGTAGGTAAAGGTATGTGTGTGTGTGTGTGTGTGTGTAAGAAATAGGTAGGGAAAGGTATGGGTGGGTGTGTGTGTGTGTGTGTGTGTGTGTGTGTGTGTGTGTGTGTGTGTGTGTGTGTGTATAAAAGTGAGGTAGCATACCCCTCAGCTGTCCATGTTTTTGCAGAATGTCCAGATTTTTGCTCCATATTCATCCTAAAAGGATTGAAGTTGCTAAATAATAACAGATGTTTGAGTTTTAGACATCATATCCTTTAGAAAAATGCATACTAACAAATTCTGTTATTTTTAGCAACTTTCTAAGTTCATGAGGGCAATATTTATAATCTGTCCCTGTTTATTTTACGCTTTGTCCAGACTTCTTGCACTAACACGATGAGGGTTGTGTGTGCGTGAGTGTGTAATGCCCTAGTTAGAGTTAGCAGGTGGAATTTATTTTCAAGTGTATTTATAAGGACTTGTGAGCTTCAAGGGAAGAGAAATTTACTGCTGCTCATGCTAAGCCTGTTTAAAATGTGCAACTGTTTTAATAAGCAAATGGTATCACTGTTGTGGTATAGAATTTGAAAGCAGTGTTAGTAGCACAGTAGATAGCATATTTGCATCTTGATGTAGAGGTCTATAGGTTCTACTCCCACAGCATATAGATTTGTATTTTAAGGGATGGGGTGCTGCAGTCCTGAGAATGTCCTCCTTTGGAGGAAATGCCTAGTAACTATGAACCAGTTTTTCAACTTGCCACCCATTCCCTGTTGCAGTATACCAACTTACCATTTTTTTAATGTAGCATGGGCAATGTATTCTTTAAGATCAGTAGGCACTGAATTTGTAGATGAAACACTGAAATATAAAGTTTTCTAGCAACAACTTTTGCATTAGTTTCATATCTCTTTAATGTGGAATTTATTCAGATGACTTTTACTTCTGCAGAGATTCTGCATATTGATTGATATTGATGGATTGTATGACAGAAGTTTGAATGGCCCTTTATGGTTGAAATGTTCTGAATTGGGCAGATTGTCATCATTGGTTCATATGATTTGTTTCATTGCTTAAAGGAAAAATGTTCAGAACTATAAATTTAAAACACACTAGCAAGTGGTGCTGTATTATACAAGGGACATAATTCAATTATTATATAGCATAATTAATACAGTCAGGAAGGTGGATCAAATAACTTTTGATTGGTTCCAAAATGTGTGCAAGGAGCCTATGATTTGAAAATAGCCCAAAGGTAAACCCTACCACTGGCCAGATGCATTTTCTTTGAATGCGAGTTTCAATGTTGTTTCAGTGAATGTGGGTTTCAAAGGTAGAGAAGTTTTAATGCTAAGTCTCTTTTCATTGTAAGACTATTGCTTTGTTTAGGTTTAGTAAATGTCTATCAGTGTTTGTGCTATAAAATTTGAAATAAAAGTTGTAAATGAAATCCAAATATCAGTAATCATTGTAGAAGTAAAGCATAAAACAGTATGCACACTGAGAGATTTAAACAGTGTCTATGACAAATAGGGAGAAATAGTAATGGGACACTGGAATGGCTGCGTGGGCGGGGGTGGAGCGGTGTGGGTGGGGCAGCAGAGTGGGTGGGGCTGTATGGGCGGGGCTTGGGTTTGCACCCCCCTGCAAAAAATCCTGCGGGCTCCCTTGCCGCTATCCCCTTTTTCTTGAATAATATGCTGTAGTGTTTATGCCAGTTATTAAGCCTCTGGAAATGACAGAAAACATGTTTTAATTTAGCATCTCTTTGTTAATTGCTTTGTAGTTGCTATAAACTGATTGCTCTCAGTTACAATCTAACATGAGGGTGGGATGGCCGGTGTAGTAGAATGCATTGCTACATATTCCCTCAGTGTTGTCTCCTCTTCCACTAAGTCACTATCTTCCTTCATAGAGCAGACATGTGCCATATGTTATTACATTTCTATTGCATCTAACACTGTGTAAAAAGTGAAAAGACATTGGAGGTGTGTAACATTTGTAATAATTTCATTCAAATCGAATACGTTTTATGTATCCTGAGCATGGTTCTCTTTAGCATATATGTAATATGAGTTGCTGGTGTTCTGGAATATATATAACATTGCTTTGATGTATTGGTTAATCCCATGAATATTTTCTAACTGATGGTTTTGTATTTTGCTTATCAGTGTACTGCCAAGCTCTGGTAATTTACTTTATACAGCGGTATATTTACACTGATTTACTGTGATCCTCTGTCAGTATACAACCTGCTAAAACTACATTGAGCTTACATTCATAAATTTCTTACCATCACTCTTCTCTTACACTTCCCCTGTATTTAATTTACTCTGGTCTTTCTGCCATCTCTTTTTTTGTATAATAAGTACTAACCTTATTGTCTCAATGTAATATTACAGTTTAGTAGAGTTTTTCTTTCTCTCATTTTAGAGCCTGTGATCACTATATCTGAACTCAATACGGCAGGAGCTATGCCGCATGGCCCTACTCCTACAAGTTTACTGATAATTTTGCCATTGTATAATGTAAGCACATTGATCATGAAGACCCTTGATGTGTATTAACTTAATCAGTTAAATACATGCCTGCTCTGTGATTGAAAGGCTCAGTGAAATAGTCCATGCACTCTAAATGCATCTTACTATCTGGCCACTGTCCCCCTTTTCTTTTATGTGGACTACAGTGCATATTCTAGTTATTTAGCATCAGGATATAACAGAAAACATGTTTTAATTTGGCAACTCTTTGTTTATTGCTTTGTACTCTCTATAAACCGATTGCTGTCAGTTATAATTTGATCTGAGGGTACAATTCACCTGTGACTCTTATTCCAAAACCCTCCTCAAATGTATGCACAAAATATAAAACCATCATATCTATACATACACTTCTGTTTCTTAATTTTAGCTCCATTCCCAACTATCTTTCACCCTCGCATACTGCTTTGCACTATATGTATTCATAATCACCTCACCAATCACCATAATTCCCTCCCAAGTAGTACCTATCTTTTCCACATTGCATCTTTTACTTTTCTCAAATAAACCCTCATTTCTTCTTATTTTGGCTACATCATACTACTATAATCTTTCATATCCTCTTCCCCTTGCATTCCAGAGAAGATATCAGGACAACCTAACTCTCTTTTTTATAGAAAATACTTCTCTTCTTACCTATCCTCTACAAGCTTTCAGAATCCACCATCACTGAATCTCCTACTGCCCTGCAATTTCTTGTTTCCTTCTTTATTGCTACCTGACATCTATAAAATACAGATTCCTGTATTTAAGTATGCTACTCTTCAGCTTATCTATTCTTTTCCTCTTACTGTGCCATCTTTCATCCTACCATGACTCCGTAATATCTCTCAACATCTGTCCAACTCTGTCCCAACCACCTATCCATCCATCCTGTTTACACTCTACACACATTACACCAAACCTATTTAGTATTGCCCCTCAACTTTATTCCAAATATAGACTGATTAACTGCACTTCAACTCAAAACAGAATGAAATTAAGTGCAAGATTCCTCTCCAAAAACAAGTATGCATAATTCCCCAATATGCTAAAATCCTTCGAGAAGGCAATATAAACCCTAATCCTGGCCCCACCTATCACAATGAGCACAAACGTAATTCTCTCCCACACACTTCTCTAACCCAACAACAGACAATGTCCAAGCTTGATGATCTAATTTTTGCTGCAATAAATGTTAGAAGCATAAGAAATAAAACTGCTGAACTACATGCCTAGACTACCCAACATAAACCTGGTGCTCTTGCTGTAACTGAAAAGTGGCTTAAACCTAGCATAAATGATTCTGAAGTTCTACCTCCTGGCCATAATATCATCCGTAATGACCATATAAAGAGGAAAGGTGGTATTATTGCTTTAATATTTCCAAACACTTACCACATTTCCTCTTACACCAAACCAATACCAAAATTCAGTTCAGCAGAGGCTCTTATTGTTTTCCTCAAAGTAAACAATTATAAACAAGCAGTTCACCCTACTATTCAGGCATGACCAAAGGGCAATTTCAGGTGTACCCTCCAGTCCAGCTGGTGAATCTGGGTATCCTGAGACAATGTTACAACTGCCTCATGTACACAGACAACCCTCTCCTCCTACCACAAAACACTAACATATGCGAGAGATGCAATTATACAGCCAAACTGGAGGCTAAGCTCTCTCCACCCAAGACTAGAACAGGCAGTCAAGAGGAGAAGGTTAACACTTGCACCACACCTCCAGCCACACATAGACCTACTAAACTAGCACTGGCAAAAAATACACATAAATACACAAAATCATACTCGGAGGCTCTAAATAAAAGCCTGAAAAAGCATCGGAGACCTCCAAAGCAGACACCCAAACAACCTGCACTTCCTGTCACAAACCAGACAACACATAAAACACAAAATCAGTGTGCCGCACAATCACAGACCTTAAGGCAAAATAACATACCTAACACACTAGTAATAGGTGACTCTATAGTCAGGCACACTGATGTCCCACTCACTAGGTTGGACAAGGAGAAGGTTACTGTTAGCTACCTGTCGGGAGCCAGAATCTGCCACATAACACAAGCACTCAGGTCACTCCAGAACAAGTACAAATATGACTGTCATTGTTCATGTTGGTTTGAATGACCTAAGATGTACCACCCTGGACTACATGAAAAGAAACATGGTAGAGCTCTCTGATCATGTAGCCCAGGCTGGTATGATCCTGAGCCTGAGTAGCATCCTGCCCTCACCACGAATGATACCTCAGTATAAAGAAAAAATGATCAATTTCAACAATTGGCTAAGCTTCTGGTGTCATTCAAAGGGGATCCAGTGTCTGTCAGCCTGGGACGACATGTTTGACAAGCCGCATTGCTTCACAAGAGACAGCTTGCACCTGTCACCCCTAGGCTTTTGAATACTGGCCAAGGCTCTTGCTGCCCCCATAGTGCCTTTTTTAGGCAAGGCTCAAAAGTCAAACCCACCTCCGTAAACAGCACAATTAACAAAAAACTGAGGGTTATGCTACTCAGTGCCAGGAGTTTAAATCTCAAAATGCATGTGCTCGAAGCACTCCTCCTTATGGAGAACATCGACGTCTGTGCAATAATTGAATCCTGGTTCAAGGATCCCGAGAGCACCCCAGCACTACCGGGCTACAACTCATACCACACATTTCGGCCAAAGAACATGGACCGAAACACAAAAGGAGGGGGTGTATCCATATTCACCAAGGATACCTACACCTCCAGGTTAGTGGTGCAGCATGATACCTCTGAGATCATCCATGTGAACTAACATTGGGCAAATCTGCAATGTAAATTGTGGTCTGCTACAGATCACCCTCCATGACCCAGGATCACCACTCCATCTTTCTGGAGACACTGGAAAACATGGTCCTACCAAACACCCTGATATTGGGCGATTTCAATTACCCTACCATTAACTGGGGAAACTACTCGAGTACAAACTCCCAGGCCCAGCGCTTCCTGGAATTCATCAACTCAAATGTCCTGGATCAGCTGGTAAACTCCCCTACCAGAGGTGAAAACATATTGGACCTGGTCATCACCAACATGGGCGACAGGTGTTCCACACCGGATATCAACCCATCACTGGTTAGATCAGACCATAAAGTAATTACTCTGGATGTCCACACCCCACCACGACCCCCAACTAAGGAAACCACAGTAAAAACTTTTCTAAAGCAAGCTTCACCTTACTTAAGACAGAGGCAGTAAGTTTCACAGCCTCTACGCTAAAGGATAATGCTGCTCAAGATGCAGAAACCTTTACAAATGCACTCTATGAGCACCTACAAGGATGCATGGATCGTGCCATCCCTAGCAAAACCAAGACTCACTCCTCTAAGAGAAGGGACCCCTGCTATAAACAGGTTATACAATAGAAGGAGGAAACTAGTTCAGAAAAAAGCAAATCCCAAGAAGGAAAGACATCCCTGATCAGTATCAGTAAGGAAACTAAGGTCCCTCGTAAAATCATCCAAGGCTAAGTTTGAAAGAAAAATAGCTAAGGATTCAAAATATAACCACAAAGCCTTCTTTAGCTATGTTAAGAATCTAAGTGGCAACTCACAGATATACACTGAACTAGTGCAAAATAGCACAAAATATACTGAACCTACTGATATTGCCAACATCCTGGCAGATAGATTCAGTGCAAACTTCACCCTCTCTCACCCCCAAAAGGGCCCACAACAATACCGGAAAAGTGTAGTGTCCCAGAAATCACAGACGCACAGGAGAAAACAGCCCTTTCAAAAGGCAAAAACACAGCGTCAATGGAGCCAGATGGTGTCCCAGGCTGCATCTTGCACGAACTACAGAATAAACTAACCCCCCACCTAAACACACTTTCAACCTCAGCCTCTCCACAGGCTACATGTCCATAGAATGGCGCACAGCAACAGTTATTCCACTCCACAAAGGAGGGGCCACAACTGACCCTGGTAACTATCACCCCATAAGCCTGACTAGCCTGGTCTGCAAGGCTATGAAGTGCATCATCATGGAACTCATTAACAAAGACATTGGGAATCTCCAAACACTTGACTCTTCCCAGTTCAGCTTTGTTAAGGGCAGATCATGCCTACTAAACCTGGTTGACTTCATCGAGACAGTCACCAAGGCCATAGATGAGGGAAAGGTGGTTCACACGGCCTACCTTGACCTTGCCAAGGCTTTTGACACCATTCCCCACTTGAGTATTACAGGAAAACTCACCAGCCTGAACATAAACCCCTATGTCATGAGATGGGTTGCCAACTGGCTTACAGACAGAACTCACACGGTAAGAATAGCGGGCTCCAAGTCCGACTCTAAATCAGTCACAAGTGGTGTCCCGCAAGGCTCGTTCCTGGGACCCCTACTGTTTGGCATATACTTCTCAGAAGTACAGCCAAACACAGGAGGACTATGGCTAACCAAGTTCACTGATGGCTGCAAATTGGGAGCCATAATTGACTCTCCGTCTGACACGGACATCCTCCAAAAGGGCCTTACTGAAATGGACACCTGGTGTCAAAGTCATGGCCTCAAGCTAAATGCCAAAAAATGCATAGTCATCCCAGTTGGGAAAAACAAAACACCCATGAATTACCACATAGGTGGCAGCCCCCTTAATACAGAAGAGGTAATAAGAGATCTGGGACCCAGGTAGATAGTAATCTCTTCTTTGACAATCATATTGCCAAAGTAGTTAGGAAATCCTATGTGGCCCATCTACTTACTAAAGAGTTTGCATCTATAAATAAAGAGGTTATAGTGCCCCTCTACTTGTCACTCATCAGACCCATCATAGAGTACAATGCCCCATTTGGGAAGTATCTCACAAGACACTTCCAACAGCTGGAAAGATCACAAAAGTACCTCACCAAGAGGATAACTGGTCTCAAACATATATATCCTATGCAGCCCGACTGAAAAAACTCTGGCTGTACTCAGTGGCATATCGCTTACTCAGAGGTGATCTCTGCCTGACTTACAAAGCCATGTCCAACTCAGAATTGATGGACATGCTCCACCTAAAGAAATCCAAGTCACTGCAAGTCACATGCTCTAGTGAGCTAAACCTCACCACAACAATAAATAGAACATGCTGGAGGGATAGATTCCTGTCACAGAGACTCCCCATGCTTTGGAACAAAATTCCAAACTACATTAGGCAGAGCCCCTCAGTAACACTCTTCAAGAGAAGCCTTGATGAGTGGATGGGTAACAGAAAATACACCCCTGGGATCACTTCATTGTCTCTACGTGACAGAGGATCAGTTAATTAATCAATCGGGTGGTGAAAGCCGACACACTCTGGCTAGGCTTATAAATGTCCTTGGGCAGATAGCCTTGTACCTACCTATGAACCTATGAACCTATATTACTACCTTTAACATCCCTCCTGGTAACAATATAGCTATACTGGAAGATATCCTACATTGGATACCCATAACATTTCCACAAGAAAAAATACTACTAGGTGACGTAAATGTCAGTTAGTTGGACATAAACTCTAACTCCCGACATCTAACATGAGCTTATATGGTTTCACAACTAATTGATAGCCCTACACATTATAGAAAGACATCAAATTCCCTATTAGACTGGATCCTAGTATCAGACCCTAAGAAATAATCCATCATAGATACAATGTCAGACTCTCTCTGTGATCATCTCTCAACCTATACAACTAGACAGCAATTGGTCAGCTGCCATATGAAGATAATTTGGAGCCTTCCACAGGAAACCAGTTTAAACATTCACTTGAAGCTAGACAGCAAGGAAAGGAACAGGAAACTGTGGAAACTCTGATGCAGTCAATGTTGAGGAGTGATAAGCCAGTGAGTTCCAATATGATACAGCAACAGCTGGCAAGGGATGAAGTTGAAGAGAATGTGACAGAGGAAGATGCTATAGAATCTTCTATAGAATATCTGCAGGAATTAGAAAACAAGGGACGTGCCTTTAGTTTGGAAGAAAATGAACTAAGAGAAGAGTTGCTTGATTTACTAGACATAGACAGATATATCAAGATCAATGAAAGAAATAGACTGCAGAAGGTTAATAAAACCCCAAAAGTCATAAGTCTGATAAAACAAATGAACACAATAATCAGGAGTCTCCATACAGGTCCATATGATATAACAGAAGTAAACAGGATATATTACTGTGCAGCTAAATTAATAACTGATAAAGTTCTACCACAAGAACACAGGGTAGTGAGGGGAAAGGAAAGAAATTGAATACCACCATGGAAATAACGAATAGAGAAAACTATAAAGCAGTTAAGGCAAGAAGCATCACTGTTAGAAGATTACAGAAGAGGGAATAGATCAACAAAAATACTAAGAACAACAGATGTGATAAATGCAATGCACAGCATTAGAACAGACCAGGAACTATCATGCACTATTGCAAATAACAAACTAAAAATTTCAGCACAGGCAGACAGACTTAGAAGATACAAAAATAAATATAAAGGAAAAGTACAAAATAAGCAATTTATTGATGATGCAAAAAAGTTTTATAGAGAATTGGGAAATAAGGTAAAAGGATTTGGAAGACTGCCAAAAAAAGAAGAAATAGATAATTTTGGAGAAGTATCTATGAAGATCCTGTGGAACATAACAAAGATGCTAAATGGATAGAAGAAGATAAAGAAAGAATAAGAGGTTCAAAGATACAGGATATGAAATGGGATGAAGTAACAGCCAGAGAGATCGAAACAAAGTTAAGAAATGCCTCTAATTGGAAAACCCCAGGCCCAGATGCAGTACCTAATTTTTGGCCGAAAGCATTAACATCTTTGCAAGAAGATATAGCCATGAGTAAGAACTATCTATATGCACACACAGAACTGACACCAACCTGGCTAACAACAGGAAAAACAATGCTCCTACTTAAGAGTGAACCTGCAAGCTACCCTAAAAATTATAAAACAATAACTTGTCTTCTGAAAACTTATAAACTATACACAGGAATTGATGCTGACAGAGTTTATAGTCATTTAGAAGAAAACTCAATTACGGCAGTAGAACAAAAGGGCAATAAAAGAAAGTCATATGGAACAAATGATCATTTGTTGTTAAATAATGTCATACTGGAGGACTGCAAAAAGGGAAAGAATCAACGTATGACATGGATTGACTACTAAAAAGCATTTGATAGTATCCCACATTCATGGATAAAAGAGTGCTTAAAATGTATAAGATACACCCTGCACTGAGCTACTACATTACAGTGACCATGAAACAATAGCAGACCACTTTGCAATCAAGCCATGATAAAGGACACATTATTATCCCAGAGATAAAAATTCAAAGGGGGATATTCCAGGGTGACTCTCTGTCATGGCTGCTATTCTGACTTGCCCTTAACCCATTAAGCTGTCTACTTAACAGCTTAGGCCATGGCTATAATTTGGCTTCTAGAAAACAACAAAGTGTAAAGACTTCTCATCTTCTCTTTGTCAATGATTTAAAACTGTATAGCTCATCAGATGAGAAACTGAAAGCACAACTGCAAGTTATCAAAACTTTTTCAGATGATATAAGAATGCCATTTGGTCTTGATAAATGTGCAAAAGCAACCTTTAAAGCAGGAAAACTGCAACACCAGGAAAACATCAGTTTGGGACAAGAATGTGATATAAAAGAACTTGAGCAAGAGGGAGTGTATAAATACTTGGGAACTGATAAAGGATCAACAGTAAAATACAAACAAATGTGAATAAAACTTAGTAAGGAATATTTTAGAAGACTTAAATTAATCCTGAAAACAGCACTGACATCTAGGAACAAAATTCAAGCTATAAACCAATTTGCTCTTCCTGTCCTAACTTACAGTTTTGGAGAGACTGACTGGCCTCAAAACATGTTGGATAGATTAGATAGGAAAACAAGAAGGATGCTTCATGCTCACCAAATGATTTATAAAAATCATTGCATGCAAGGATTATATATTCTCTATTCTGAGGGAGGGATGAGCCTCCTTGAAATTGATTATATCTATCGATCTGCAATTGTGGGACTCCACACATTTGCTGTCCTCACAAAACCCAAATGTACTGAAAGTTTTGAAACATGAAAAGAATAACTCTAAGATGACTTCTCTGCTTAATTTAGCAGAAACATATTGACATCAAGCAGGAATGGAAATCAGACCAGAAGTGGATAAAAATCAGCCAGCAACTGAATGTGGCAAAAAATCAAATAAAGTGAAGGACCAGATGAGAAGGCAAGAAATGTGGAAAAAGCATAAATATAGTTGCAAGTATAGAAAACTTCTGGAAGAACCTCATGTTGATCAGGAATGAATGCAGGAATGGTTAAGGAGAGGCAAATTCAAACCAAGAGATGAAAGGTTAATATTGGCAGCCCAGGATAGTGGGCTACATACACATTAGTTTACAAAGTTCATTGAACATGTGGGAGAAAATGTAGGTTTTGTAAAACTGAAATGGAAACAGTTGCACACCTTGTTGCAGGTACTAATGGCAGAAGGACTGTATACTGAAAGGCATAATAATGTGGCAAGATTGTTGCACTGGGGATTGTGCAAACATTATGGTATTGAAGTGGCTGAAAAACACTGGAAACATGAACCACAAAGTATCATAGAAAATGATGAAGTTTATATCACAAGGGACCACCCATTGCCAACAGTTCAAAAGGCAGATACTAGAAAACTGGATGTAGTGGTCCAAAGAAAGAAGACAAGAGTAGCATTGCTCATTGAAATCTCCACACCTAGTGACTACAGTGTCCTGCATACAGACAGACACAAAGTCATTAAATATCAGGATGTGCGGGCAGAAATGAGTGCAGTGTGGAAGAAAGATTCCCAGACAGTTCCAATAGTAATAAGAGCAGCAGGTCTTATAAAAAATAATCTACAGTCATATTTAGATATGTTACCAATCCATGTAACTTGATACGAATTGCAGAAGGAGTCATTACTGGGCACATTGCGGGTGCTCCAAAGAGCACTTTTGGCTGACATCAAAGATTGAAACAATACTAATTTCATGAACTTTAATTCTACTTTGACTTAAGAATGGGGTCCATTCCCATCATGGCATTAGAAACCCAAAAGTCTTGGAGAAATTAAAAAAAAACAGACTTCTCACACATCTAGTTAAACAGCATGTTTAAAAAACAACATGCAGCCTTTCCAGGTTTACCACAGAAATGTGCATTACTACACTATCATCTTGTTACTGGAACTTCCTAAAAATCCTCCCTTTGGGCGATGCTGCAAATGAATTCTACTGAGCTTTGCTAAATATCCTAAATAACCTTGTACCTCTTAGAAGGAAGAGACTAAAAACAAATAATGCAGTCTGGCTATCAAAAAAGAGTAGAATGTGAATGCAGGATAGAGAAAAGGTGTGGAAAGAATGCTGAAAATATAAAACAGCTCAATATCTTGAAAACTTCAGAATGCTTCACCATCATAATAAAAAGCAAATAAATAAAGACAAAAGCTATACTACAATAACTTTCAGAATAATACTAAACACGATTCTAAAACCTTTTGGATATCCATTACAGAAATCTTATATCCTAGCCAAAAATTCAACCCAAACCCCTCACCTGATAACTCACCACTTGAAACTGCAACTCAGTTCAACTCTTATTTTATAGATAGTATAGCAGCTCTAACCAAGGATTCCCCAACATCTAATTCCAACTCTGCCCAAAAGCCACATATCACCACATCCACTTTCAACTTCAAACCTGTGCCCACATCTTATATAAAACTACTTAAGCAAACTTAAACCATGCTCTTCTTCAGCTGATGACCTTCCAAGCGAATACTTAAAAATAGCAGCCAATAACATTGCCTATCCTGTATCAATCCTTATAAATAGGTACATCCAGAAATCCCATGGTCCATCTCTTTGGAAAAAGTCGCACATTATCCCTCTTCACAAAGGAGGAAATTCAACACACATTAATAATTTTAAACCTATAGCAATCTTATCTCCCCTTACCAAAATACTTGAAAAATGTATTCAAACAGAATTACTAGACTATACCCTGCAGGAAAAACTCCTGTCCCTTATACAACATGGCTTCCATCCTTCCCATGGTACTAGCACTGCTCTTCTAACCAATATAGATACTGTTACAAAATCTAGAGAGAATGGCAAACTAGTATCTTCCTTATTTCTTGACTTGTATAAAGCCTTTGACACAGTTTGTCACAGTAAACTTCTACTTCAAATGTTCTTACTAGGTCTCTCTCAGCCTACCCTTCTGTGGTTCCAAAGCTACCTGGTCAATAGATATCAGTCAGCAAAATGGTACTCCATGCTCTCTCCTTACCTCCCACTCATCACTGGTGTACCACAAGGCTCTATCCTTGGTCCCCTCCTCTTTAACATTTTCACCAACACCCTCTACACATCCACACAACAGGTGACCTTAATGCAATATGCAGATGATTCTACTCTCATTTGCACATCTGACAACATGGTACACCTCCAAAACATTACTCAGGAAGCTTTAACAGACACTGGAACATAGCTTCATAACTCACTACTCCTGCTCAACTCAAAAAAGACCAAGCTTGTACTTTTTTTCCCCAAATCCCTTTCTCATGAAAAAACAAAATGTAAAGTCCTCTCTCTTGATAATACAACTATTGAAGTCAAATTATTAGGGATGATAATGGATAATAAGCCTATATACGACCTTCATATAAAAATTGCATAAGAAAAATGTATCAAAAACTAGGGATGTTTTACAGAGCCAAAAACTTTCTCACTGTTGCAACTGTAACTGCACTTGCCAGTACTTCTCTCCTCTCCATACTTCCTTATGGTGCTGCCATCCTCACTAACCTCCAAGCTTCACAAAAATTAAAACTTGAACAATGCTATAACACAGTTGCCAAGGTTGCAGCAAATACCCCTTTCAGAACCCACCACTGTATGACACTAAAAAGCCAAAATTGGTTTGAACTGCCTCATCAAATAATATATACACAACTTCTTACCACCTATTAAATTATTCAGCATCCATCTGCCTGTCCAGCACTAAAAAAACATTATACATAACTATGTTCCCAGTCAGTCACTGTAATCCAGTGACCAAAGACTCCTGTCTGTCTACTAACCTATCAAATCTGCTGGGCATTGTCTGTATTCACACAAGGTTGCTGAGGCCTGGATCCCCTTACTTGTATCCATCAAGTCGATAACGTCTCTCCCATCTTTCAAAACCCATCTGAAAGACTTCCTAGCTAAAATCTTTCTCTGTTCCTGCTCAAAACTAGGATAAACTCTATTTCTAAATGTGAACAAGTACTTTTTCATTTCTTACATTCTCCTCTTCACTTGCTTCCTTACTTCTATGAAATTCTCTTTCCTGACTTTATGTCCAAATATACCCAAAGCCTGTTTTTCACTCACTTCTTATTGCATTTCCTGTCTGTATTAGACTAACTTACCCTTAATTTCTCTAAATAATGTCTACAATTTCCTCTAAATATTAAATGGTTGTCATATACCTTGTACTGATTCTTAACCAATATTTTTATATTATGTCTAATTTTTTATAATTATTTAAACTACAGATGCTTTTCTTTTCTTTTTTTATTTTTGAAAATTGTAAAATTATTGTTCTTAAAAAGTTTTCTAATAATTTGGAGCTTTTCTCCCCAGGCCTCCACTGGAAATTGACTTCTACCCAGTCAGACTTTACTAGTCAAGAAATAAATAAATATACTCACACCACTTTGTATCTCTTCAGTAGTGCAGAGTGTGCTGTTTGAGGCAGAACATCTGGTCCAGGGATAACATACCTTATCAAAATGAAGGCTAGGAAAAAATAAATGAACAGGTCAATAGCAAACTAAACAGAAATAATAGTGAAGATGGTTCTGTCACACAAACAAAAGCCAAAATAATGAAAGAAAACCATATTCCAGCACACTATAAAATCTCTAAGTTTAGTCAAATGACTCCTTCAGTCTGTTGATGATGCAGTAAAATAAATGCAGATTGGACACACATGTTTATAGACTGTGGAAAATTAAATGTACACTGGGAAGAGATAAATGTGTTCTTAAAGTGTTATGGTATGTTAAGTGTTCTTTAATTTAATCAATAATACTAATGAATGTTCCACTTCCTTTATCTGTAAAAGCCATGCAACAAAAACTGCTCTGGAGTCTCCTGCCTGTAGCTAGAAACGTTATTGCAAAAAATTTGAAATCAAATTCAGTTTCTACATTCAATTTTTTTTAATTTAACACCAATACTATGTAAAACTGAAAAACTACTGATCAGAACAAGATCTACATTCAATTTTTTTTAATTTAACACCAATACTATGTAAAACTGAAAAACTACTGATCAGAACAAGATCTATAAATCTTACTAAGACTTTTAGCAGTTGGAATAGCCTTGAAATGTTGCTACTGAAATACCAAGACTCTTAAAGTGTTAATTGTAAAAGACTACTTTGATTATTCAACATATTCCTAATATTGTATAACAGTATGTGATGTTGAATTTCTTCCTTTCTGTGTATATATTGTAAATATGTTAAATTAAGAAAATATTTCTTAAAAAAAACATATTCCAGTCCAATTTGTAATGCAATACAGTACATAAATGGTGTAAACTCAGGGGAAAACATCCATAGCTATTTCTCATCCTAAACCTGTTCACATCTGTTCAGACAAGGCCTATTTGAAGATCAACAGAATAACTCTGTATATCTCTTCCTCTCCTCAATAAAAGGACAGATAGAAAATAAGTGCATATGATATCTAGAAAATATGTGACCTTTTTAGCACAATGCAATTATGGCTCAAAAACTATCTTTCTCCATGTTATCTTTGTTTTCTATTAGGTATTTCTACAGCAAAAAAGGCACTTGAGCCTTTCCATTTCAACCTATCATTAAGAAATTGTTCTTCATATCCCAAAATAATTATTCTGAATGTGTACATATACATCTATTCATAAGGGTAATTTGGCATTACATAAACATGCTTAACATTGACACAGTAACACTAAATCAGACAAGGTCAACAGACTTTTGTGCATGCAAAGAGGTTAGTTTTTGGAGCATGCAACATATTAAGCAGTGTTTTTGCAGGGGAGCTTACACCCCCCCACCCTATGCTAATTATATATACTAACTCCAAGATTGCACAATCCCTGGGGAAGGGGATCATCTTTTATTGCATAAATGTCGACCTTAAGCAGTGTTGACCAATATGGATCAATGACACAAAGGTTGAACTTAGCCATGATTAACCAACCTAATGCCATCCGTGTGTGTGTGTGTGTGTGTGTGTGTGTGTGTGTGTGTGTGTATGTGTGTGTGTGTGTGTGTGTGTGTATATATATATATATATATATATATATATATATATATATATATATATATATATATATTTGTCCAAGGCCAAGAATACAGCTTCCATGGGACCCGACAATATCCCTGGCTGCGTTCTACATGAACTACAAAGTGAACTGGCACCACACCTCTGTGCCATGTTCAATCACAGCCTCACATCAGGCTTTGTCCCTACAGAATGGCATACTGCTACAGTCATCCCTCTCCATAAAGGGGGAGTGACTACAGACCCTGGGAATTATCACCCCATTAGCCTGACAAGTCTGATATGTAAGGCTATGGAGCGCATCATCATGGACCTAATTAACAAGGATATAGGGAATCTCCAAACTATAGATCCCATGCAATTTGGTTTTGTGAAGGGTAGATCATGTCTGCTCAACCTGGTTGACTTCTTTGAGTCAGTCACCAGAGCTGTGGATGAGGGCAAGGCAGTTCATATAACCTACCTTGATCTGGCCAAGGCCTTTGATACCATTTCCCACTCAGGAATTATTGATAGACTCACCAAACTAGGCAACAACCCCTATATCGCTAGGTGGGTTGCAAATTGGCTCACAGATAGAACCCACAGTGTTAAAGTAGCAGACTCCAAGTCAGACTGCTGACCAGTCACGAGTGGAGTCCCACAGGTATCGGTCTTGGGTCCTCTCCTGTTTGGCATCTACTTCTCAGAAGTCCAGGCCAACATGGAGGGACTCTGGCTGACCAAGTTCACTGATGATTGCAAGATGAGAGCCATTATTAACTCCCCAAGTGATGTAGACATCCTACAGAAAGGCTTCACTGAGACCAATGACTGGTGCTGAAACCATGGCCTTAAACTTAATGCCAAAAAATGCGTCATCATTCCCTTTGAGAAAAACTCAGTTCCCACTAATTACCAAATTGATGGTAGCCCACTGAACACTGAAGGTGTTATAAAAGATCTGGAGACACAGGTTGACAGCAACCTCGCCTTTGACCACCACATTGTCACTCTGGTCAGGAAAATCCTTTTATGTGGCAAATCTCATTACCAAGGGTTTTGCATCCAGGAAGAAAGAGGTCATCATCTCTCTCTACTCTTCCCTCATTAGACCAATCATCGAGTATAAAGCCCCATTTGGCATGTACCTCATTAAACACCTGCAACAGCTGGAAAGGCCATAAGTACCTCATGAAGAGGATCCTAGGTCTTAAGCACATGCCCAACATGGACAGGGTAAAAAAACTCCATCTTTTGTCTGTCACATATCATCTATTAAGAGGCGATCTCTGCTTGACATACAAAGCCATGTCTGACCCAGCCCTGTTAGAAAGGTTATACCTAAAGAAATCCAAATCCCTCCACACCACATGCTCCAGGGACCTCAACCTCATTACCACAATCAACAGAACATGCTGGAGGGACAGGTTCATAACCTAGAGGCTGCCTATGCTCTGGAATAGACTTCCCATACATGTCCAGCAGAGCACCTCACTGGCCCTTTTCAAGAGAAATATTGATGAGTGGATGGGAAATAGAAAGTTCACCCAAGGATCACTCCATTGACTCTGCTTGAAAGAGGCACTGGGAACTAACAGCAGCATGATGCCAGGGCACTTCTATAGGCTAGGCTTGTAAAGGCTCCAGGGCTGCTGGCCTAGTACACACCTATGAACCTATATATATATATATATATATATATATATATATATATATATATATATATATATAGTTTACTATCAACATTTAGAATGTAGATTTGGCAAACATGGGAATGCCAAATGTAGTTGGCCAATTCCCGTGTTTCCAAATGTTATGAGAGCGAGGGTACATATCAGTAAATGCAACTGTGGATTTGCTGATATGTACTCAATGTTATGGCTAAAGATTGCAGTACAGTGCAGATTGGGAAATGTATCCCTTTCCTCACTGTAGTGCGATCTAGAAGTTGGAATAAATAGTTTGCAGGGGGAGTGGGGAGTGCAGAGGGACTTGCCCCCCTGCAAAAACGTGAATAGCAGCATAGGAGTTACACTTACCTTTTCTCCTATATGGACTTCACTTTTGATATTCAATGAAAATGTCAAATCTGCTGAATTCTTTCATCAGATTTGACATTTTCACCTACTTAATATGCAAAAATTTGAAAATGACTTTCAATGTTAAATAGTTTTTTTTTTGTCAGTGTCAATATTTTTATATATATGGATCCCCTTCAGAAGAGTGAAAGCACAAAAGACTGAAAAATATTATCAATATTTTTGAGTTTTAGATATTTTGATTTTCAGTCTTTTGAACTTTTGATCTTCTGACATAGGCCCATATCTCTCTCTCTCTCATGGATTCACTTTATAATCTCGAAATACTGAAATCCAGAAATGTCAAATTCGCTGTTTTGGTGTGGCGGTACATGACGTGGGATGTACTGTGTGCCTGATTTAATTTTAGTATGTGGATATGGTTGGAGATTAATGTAGGTGAATATTTTTTTATGGGTTTTGGGTAGGGATTTGAGTGTATGTGAGTGTGTTCGGAAGTTTTAGGTGTGGGTTAGGGTAGGTAAGAGTATGAGTGTGTAAATGTTAAAAGTGATGGTGTTTGTACATTTGTGATATGTGTGTGTGTGTGTGTGAGGGGACTGTAGAGTGTGCAGTGGTGAGTTTACTGTCTTTTTCTGTTTAGTGTAACCTCAGAGTTAGTATATATAAGTAGGGGGGTGTGGAGGTGCAGGGGGGCTTGCCCCCCTGCTTATAAGTAGGGTAGGTTTATTTATTTGTATTGTTGTGTTTGTGTGTGTTTTGTTTGTTTGTTGTAATATAAGGAGGCTGGTGTATGTGTTGTGTGGTGTATGGTGTCTTTACGTTTGCTGTTTTGAATTTCACGGTTTTGGGTTTAGGTGTTTTGGTTTTATAGTCTTGAGATACTGAAATTCGATATTTCAGTATTTAGAGATTATAAAGTGAATATATATATATATATATATATATATCTATCTATATATATCTATCTATATATATCTATAGAGAGAGAGATACACACACACACACACACACACACACACACACACACACACACACACACACACACACACACACACGCACAGGATTATGTATAAAAATGTTATCGTGTTGCCATGCAGAATCATTGACAGTCTTAAACTAACTTCAAGATGTCACTTACTTTAATCCACCGGAAACTACACCATTTGAAAAAGAAAAACAAATGCTTTTTTCCCAATTGGTCAATTATAAAAAAAAAATAAAAAGTAAAAAAAAATATAACAGTAACAGAAGATATGGTACAGGGCATGGCAGAGAGTATTGTTGCCTCACAGTAATATGTTGTCCAGTTTGATTCTTGGCTGTAGTGCCCTCTTAATGTCCTTCCTGTGTGCAGATGCTCTGGTTTCCACTCATATTCCAAAGACATACAATTGGTAAATAACAAAAAAGTATGAACACGACTTTGATACAGTCCAAAAATAATTATTTATTCACAAGTAAAGTAAGCGCTTTCATAAAGGATAATACCTGTACTTCGTCAGACAAGACAAGACAATACTGAATGCAAGACCTTATATACACTCTTCCAGAATGTAAATCTAATGAGCTCTATCACAGATGTGGGTTTGATGAATAGGGATTTGATCGTTAGTGGTTTTGATTAAGTGATATAGACCCCTGTAATATATATGAATAGGGGTGTGAGGCAAGGTTGTCCAATGAGTGAGATTTTGTATTCTTTACTTATGAATGCAATGGGTTTAAAGATGCGTGAAAAATATGCTAGAAGGCAGATTCTTTTAATGAGTTTTTGTGCATTCCTTATTTTGTTTCATATGCAGGTGATATAATTATTATAGAAAAGGATGAAAGATTGATGGGAATAATGACTAGAGATGTGACTGAGCTTTTGGGGAAAGAAGGGTTAGAGCTGAGTAAGAATGAGTTGCGGGTTAAGTAAAAAAGGAGACAGAGGAGGCATTAAGTTTATAGTCAGATGTAAGCCACTTAGGTATTTGATTTGGGGGAAAAAAAAGAGAGATTGTTTATGATCAGTGAATGCCATTATTGAAATATTGCTGCAATAGGTAAGTTACGGGAATTTTATACGAATAAGGTTTACTTGATTAATTAATTTGTTTTTGGGAAGACTTGGTGGATATTGACTAAGGTGTATGTGATTCCAAGTATAGATAAAAGGACTGATGCAATGCTTTTTTTTTCCTTTTGCAGTCTGTTGAATCATGTGAAGAGGGGGGTTTCGTATATGGAAAGTAAAGAAGGTGGTTTAGGTTTAATTAATTCGATTGTGTATATGGCTTCTATGAATTTACATAAGACGTTGGTTCAAAAGGATAACAAAAATAAGGGTTTAGTTACTCTGATTCTTTATACAAAATATGGAGAATGGTGAAAAAATTAAGGGAGATTTAAAAGGAGAAGGAGTTCTGAAAGTATAGAAATTATGGAATATTGAAGCAAAATAAGGATGTGGGGTTTGGAAAATAAAAATATAATGATTTCTAGGAAGGTTTGGTATAGTAATATTATTAAATGGTGTTATGGGGAAAATCCTTGGGAATCTCTAAGTGAGGAAGGTATTAAAGTTGTGAAAGAAAGAAAAAATAGGTTTTGTAAGGTATATGAATGTCAAGATTTTTGTGGAGATTAAGAACAAATAGGTTACCTGTAAAGAATAATGTTATACAAGATAATGGAGTTTTGTGATGGATTAAAAACTATAGTACATGTTTTTTTTTTACAGTGTGAAAGAGTAAAGAGATTGTACATAGGTTCATAGGTAGGTACTAGGCTATTGGCCCCAGGGCCTATATAAGCCTAGCCAAAGGTACCCTGGCTTTCCCCACCCAAGAAAATTATTTTCCTGTGCCACTGTCAAGCAGAGCCACAGAAGTGATCCCCGGGGTGAATTTCCTATCTCCCATCCAATCATCAAGATTTTTCTTGAAGAGTGCTAATGAGGAGCTTTGTTTGATATAGATAGGTAGTTTGTTCCAGAGTATGGGAAGTCTCTGGGACAGGAATCTATCCCTCCAGCATGTTCTGTTTATTGTGGTGACGAGGTTTAGGTCCCTAGAGCGTGTAGCTCATAGGGATTGGGATTTCTTTAAGTGGAGCATGTCTAAAAGCTCTGGGTTTGACATAGCTTTGTGTGTTAGGTGGAGATCGCCTCTGAGTAGGCGATATGCAACAGAGTAAAGCTGCAGTTTTTTGAGACAGTCTGCATAGGGCATCTCTTTGAGGCCAGTAATCCTCTTTGTGAGGTATTTCTGTGGCCTTTCCAGTTGTTGTAGATGTCTTGTGAGGTACATACCAAAAGGGGCATTGTACTCTATAATGGGTCTAATGAGTGATGAGTAGAGGGGAACAATGACCTCTTTTTTCCTGGATGAGAAACCTTTTGTGATGAGGTGTGCCACATAGAAGGATTTCCTGACTACTGTGGCGATGTGATTATCAAAGGAGAGACTACTGTCCACCTGTGTCCCAAGGTCTCTTATCACACTTTCAGTGTTAAGTAGACTACCACCTATGTGGTAGTTCATGGGTACTGAGTTTTTACCAAAAGGGATGACAATGCACTTTTTGGCATTGAGCTTGAGGCCATGGCTTTGACACCAGGCATCTGTCTCAGCGAGGCCCTTTTGTAGGATGTCCACATCTTTCAGAGTTTTGATTATGGCTCCTAGTTTGCAGTCCTCTGCAAACTTCATTAGCCAAAGACCTTCTGTGTTGGCCTGTACATCAGAGAAGTAGATACCAAACAGGAGAGGACCCAGGACAGAACCCTGCGGTACTCCACTTGTCACTGGTCTGAAGTTGGATTTGGAGTCTACTACTTTCACAGTGTAATAGTAAAATGAAAAAAAGGCTTCCACCACAGCAAAAAGTTCACTGAGAAATTCTGTTAAAATGTAGGCTTTAATAAAATGAAAAAATAAAAAAACAAATTGTGCTGTTTTCAAGTTCACGTTCAAAGCAGGGATAAGCGCTTCAGTTAAAAAAACCTTCAACTCTTTCACAGTGTGGGTTCTGTCAGTGAGCCAGTTGGCAACCCATCTTGTGATATAGGGATTTATACTTGGTTTAGTGAGTTTATCTATAATTCCAGAGTGGGGGATGGTGTCAAAAGCCTTGTTGAGATCTAGATAGGCTGTGTGAACCACCTTACCCTCATCTACAGCTTTGGTGACTGCTTCAAAGAAGTCTATCAGGTTTAGGAGACATGATCTGCTTTTTACAAACCCTAACTGGGTGGGGTTCTGAGTTTGGAGACTACCAATGTCATTGTTTATAAGTTCCATGATGATACGCTCCATAGCCTTGCAGACCAGGCTCATTAGGCTAATGGGGTGGTAGCTTCCAGGGTCTGTGGTGGCTCCCCCTTTGTGGAGTGGGATAACTGTTGCTGTGCGCCATTCAGTGGGCACATAGCCTGAGGTGAGGCTATGATTGAACATGGTACTTAGGTGGGGTGCCAGTTCATTCTGTAGTTCATGTAGAACACAGCCTGGGATGTCGTCAGGTCCCATAGATGCTGTGTTTTTGGCTTTGGATAGTGTGTTTTTTACCTGTGCAGCCATGATTAAAGGAACTTTGCATTCTTTTGGTATAGAGATGGGCCCTTTAGGGGTGACAGAGGGGTAAAGTTAGCACTGAACCTATCTGCCAGGATGTTGGCAATATCAGTTGGCTCTGTATATTTAGTGCCATTGTGCTGTAGCTCAGAGCAGATCTGAGTGTTGCCATTAAGATTCTTGACATAGCTATAGAATGCTTTGTGGTTGTCTTTAGAGTCAGTGGTGATTTTGAGGATTTTATGAGGGATCTCAGCTTCTTACTGAGGCTGACCAGGGAGTTTCTCCAATCATGGGATTTTACTCTTTTTTGCAACAGTTTCTTTCTTCTGTTGTAGAGTTTGTTTATGGCAGGGGACACCAGATTGGCTTCCTTTTTTTTTGGAGGATAGCATCTTGGTTCTGTTAGGGATTGCATGATCCATGCACTCGTGTAAGTGCTTATAAAGTGCATTTGTGTAGGATTCAGCAGTCATACCTCTATTGTCCATCAGCATGGTTGTTGTGAAGTTTGCCACTTCTGTCTTAAGAAGCGTGAAGTTGGCTTTGGAGAAAATTTTTTACTGTGGTTTCCCTAATGGGGGTGGGGGTGGGGGAGGGATGTTGATGTCTGGGGTGATTAGCTTGTGGTCGATCTGACCAACGAGGAATTGACCTCTGGTGTGGAGCACCAGTTGCCCGTGTTGGTAATAATCAGGTCTAGGATATTGCTGCCCATGGTGGGGGTGTGGATAAGTTGATCCATGGCATTGGAATTTATGAATTCCAGAAAATGTTGAGCACAAGAGTTGGTATGAGTAGTTTTCCCAGTTAATGGTAGGGTAGTTGAAATCGCCCATTATTAAGGTATTAGGTTGGACTCTAATATTTTCCAGTGTATTAAGAAATGAGGAGTGGTGATCCTGGGGCATGGTGGGGGATCTGTAGCAAGCTACAATTTGGGTTGCGGTCTTGCCCAGAGTTAGTTGCACTTGGATAATTTTGGATGCATTATGCTGAGCAACTAGCCTGGAGGTGTGGATATCCTTAATGAATATGGACACGCCTCCACCTTTAGTGTTTCGGTCCAGGTTAGGTGGCCGAAAGGTGTGGTATGAATTATAGCCTGGTAATGCAGGGATACTCTCTGGAGCCTTGAACCAGGTCTCTGTCACTGCACAGATGTCGATGTTCTCCATTTTAAGGAGTGCATCGAGAGAGTGCATTTTGAGGTTTAGACTTCTAGCATTGAGTAGCAATACCCTCAGATTCTTCTTGTCTGTACCTGTTAGGGTGGTGAATTTGTCATTTGAACCTTGCCTAAAAAAGGCACTATAGGGGTGGCTGGAGCCTTAGCCGGTATTCGGAATCCCAGGGACAACAGGTGCAGGCCATCTCTGGCAAAGCATTGTGGCTTGTCGATCATGTTATCCCAGGCAGACAGATACTGGATCCCCTTAGAATGACAAATGAAGCTTAGCCAAATGTTGAAGTCAATCATTTTGTCCTTGTACTGTGGTATCATTCTGGGTGATGGCAGGATGCTACTCAGGGCTAGGGTCATACCTGCCTGGGCTACAAGATCGGACAGCCCCTCCATGTCCCTTTTCATGTAGTCCAAGGAAGTACATCTCAGGTCATTCATACCAACATGGACAATGACAGAGTCATATTTGTACTTGTTGTGGAATGACCTGAGTGCATGCATTATGTGTTGGATCCTGGCACCCAACAGGCAGCTGACAGTAACTTTCCCCTTGTTTAGCCTGGTGAGTGGAACATCAGTGTGCCTGACTATAGAGTCACCTATGACTAGAGTGTTGGGTACGTTGTTATGCCTTATGGGCTGTGGTTGAGTGGCACACTGAGTTTGTGGGCTATGTGTCATTTGGGTTGTGTTGGGGGGGTGGAGGTTGCTTGTGTTTCTGCTTTGGAGGTCCCTGTTGCTTGGGCAGGTTTTTACTGAGATCCCCTTTGAATGTAGATGTGTGTTTTGTGTTTCTATGTGTGTGTTTTGGTGGTGTAGGTTTTGAGGGACTATGTGCTGAGTGTGGTGTGGTGCAAGTGTTTACCTTCTCCTCTTGACTGTCTAGTCCAGTCTTGGGTGAAGAGAGCTTTGTGGAAAACATTTTTGAGGTATTTGTTCTTGAACACGATGTTATATGGGTATTATGGGGATAAAGATAAGAAATTGATTGAAAAGATGGAGAAAGCTTTATTTGATCTTATTTGGAATATTCGGGAGGTTAGATTAAAAAAGGTTTTGTTTTAAAAAATGGAGTTTAGCTGAAATATTAAATAACAAAAATGTCGGCACATGAACAGTGCTGAAAAGAACTAGCAACCAAACATGAATGCTGTTCAAAATGGAGGTGAGTACGGAACAGCTCAATAAATCATCAAATAAAACCATATGAAAAAATAATGCAGCAAAGGTAAAACAACATAATGATAATGTCTAATGAAAATTAAGCGCTTTCGTTCTGGGAACCAGAACTTCATCAGAATAACCATGTTTCCTAGCCATTCACGTATATACCCTCATAATTCAAGGAACAGTCACTAAATAAAGAATAAAAAAGTTAAAGTGTGTACACGAAGGGTGAACATGAATTGTGTTTCCAAATCACACAGAGTCCTAAATAGCAGTGAAAAGTAATAAAAAAGTCAGTGAAGCATCTCATCTTCTTAAACCTCAATAATTTATCATATACATGGTAAATGGCTAAAATAAATCATCACTTACACTAAAATGCAATTACCATCAAATAGTTAGCTATTTATTATTTATTTATTTTATTTAACAATTGTTATCCAGGATAGTCTGACTGGACAGTAAGTGTCCATTTTCAGTGGAGTCCTGGGGAGAAATGCTCCAAAACATAGTAGAAGAAGCATGCAAGTTACAGTACATAAAATATAAAGTTACAAATTGCATAGAGATGAGAAGAAATAAGACAGTGCATAGATAAAAAATGTACAGGTGGATGCCTTGGTAGAAAGATATATCAGTTAGCAGCATTGTGTATTCCTGTGTTGGATAAAGGATGACATTTATATCCAGAACATACACATCAGAAACATTGCCCATTCCTGGGATAGATGAACAGATGACTTTTTGTATAATATTTGCAATACTTCCCATAAAGGAAGGGAGCATTATATTTAAAATTAAAATGAACATATATTTATTGTTTTTCATTGCTGTTAAAGAGAATTTAGTGTGCCTATTTTATATTATTATATGTGATTTAATGAAATCATGTAATTTTAACACTGTTATATGATTTAAGTTGGAGTGATTGTTTAAATTTTAAAAAGCTAATGGAGGCTTGGCAGTCATGTGATTTTAAAAGTTTTTATTAAAAACAGGTGCTTTTGGAATAATGTTTTATATGATGAAGTCTTCTAAAGAGTAAGATGACATTGCTTATCCTTTGGTAATAAAAACAGTATTAGTGATGAGTTGCATGTTCTGCATTTTGTTTTTCCT